>NC_136065.1:1797212615-1797407615 GCF_964261635.1 Lissotriton helveticus
ATCAGTCTGACCCTTTGCCTCATGGGAAAAGTCCAGCCCGAACTGCCAAGCCATGTCTTCCATGGACCGGAAACAAGCATCCTGGGACCGGTTTCGGATTCATAATCCTCATCAGCCAGGCTATCTTGAATCCAGTGGCCAAGTGAGCAAGGGACTCACGTCTGAGCATACCCTGCCACACTATGCAAGACCATCACCTTACAGAAGTGAGGGAATGCCTGTTGTGAGGAAGAAGGTTGCTTGATTCAATAGTCCTGCCCGAAAGGAAAGGAAACGCATGTCGCCCAGATGGAAGCTGCCTAGTCTAATGGCATGGTACCGCATGGTTGTATCCCGCTGTCCGTCCCCCCTCCCGCTGTCCGTGTCTTTGTGTATCCCGCTGTCTGTCCCCCCCCTGCTGTCCCCCCCCCCGCTGTCCGTGTCTCTGTTTAGGCACACCCAGGCGCTAATGGCTGTTCCCATCCCATTTTACAAGAGCCCAGCCCCATTAGCCCATTGCTAATGGCAATGTAAATGACAATGCCATTTAGTTATCTGTTTTCAAAACCAACACATAAATACAAATTTTGTCATTTACAATGCCAATAGCTCTAACTTTTCCAAAGGCGAAACCATTGCATTGTAAATGCTTGTTAATATCGTTATGTCCACGCTGGCCTTGTTTAGATGGCAAATCATCTCGTATGCTGATGGTACCCAGCTGCTTTTTGCTTTTGATGGCTCCCATGCATCTATTAACCTCCCTTATGGATTGCATGCACACTGTCTTTGATTGGATTTAATTTGGTAACGTAAATGCAACTCAGAGAAGACGGAAATCACCCCATTTGGATCTCATCCATCTACTTGGTGTGAAGATCTTTGACCCCCCCCCCTCCCGCCCCCCCAATGCTACTGGCACCGCCCCTCCTGCTGCTTTGGTAAAAAACATTAGGAATGAAGTCTGACACTGCTCTTTCTATGCGGCTGCAAATCTCTGCAGTAGTGAGCCAATGCTTCACCATGCTCCGCACCCTGAAAAAATGTCATTCCCTCCTCCCTCTGGAAGTGAGGAGAGTGGTGGTTCATCCATTGATCACTTTGCGTCTTGACTACGCCAAGGCTGTCTATTTAAGATCGGTGGAGGTGTTTGTGAGCCACCTTCAGGTGGTCCAAAATGAGGGGGCCAGGCTTCTTCTACGTCTTTCTAGGCGTTTGTCCACAGCATCAGCTTTGAAGGCTCTCCATTGGCTGCCCATCAGGAAACAGATATTAATTCAAAGCCCTGGTCTTGGTGCATAGGAAAGTGTTTTTAGCTAGTCCGCATTATCTGGCAAACAGATTTCTACAGTATCATCTTTCTAGAATGTTGTGTTCTTCCTCTGCCTCTCTGCTCTCAATTCCTCACTTCAAATAAGTTTGCTGGGGAGGCAAAACCTTCTCCTTCCTGGCAGCCATAAACTTGGAATGCACTCTCATGCGATTTGCGTCTGATTCCCCTTGAAACTGCATTACGTAGTAAACCGAAATCCTGGTTCTTCCCCGTGTGACAGTAAGGTGCTTCTGTGTTTGTGTGCATTGCAGTTTTTTTTTTTGCCCCTCTAGCGCCAGGACACTTCTATGAGTAGCTGTGCGCTTTACAAATCTCATCATTCATTCAAGCTCTTCAATGAGTGACGCTGGTGAAATTGATCCATCATAACAAGCATCTTGCAGCAGTGACAAATATATAGCTCACCATTGCCTCTGGTGGCATTGCAGCAGCTGCAGGAGCTCTTCCACGTCTAGGAAAACCACTAGGAATTGCTCCAGATGAAGGTCCATGAAGATTTCAGCTGGACAGTTCATGCATTATTTGTGCCACCTGCAAAGCAGCTTTTTTTCCGAAAAGACAACATCCAGTTTTCACTCAGTTCGGAAAGCCACACATGTCCCAGATTTGCAGCACTTTTGCTCAGCTGGATACTTTAACTCTTTGTCGTTGATTTTCCTGCACAATCAGTAGGAAGATACCATAGCTGATGAGTAGAAATAATTCCTGCAAAAAGATTGGAGAACAAACCCTGAAAAATGCTGGTACCACTCTGAACACAGCGCTAAATCCAGTCACAAAATCAGACCTGATGTTCCTAAAAAAAGTGCACAATACCAGCTGTTGTAGATGTGTTGAAGGTCATATGGCAATATTGGCAAAATGAGTTGGCTATTGTGTCTGTAACAGCCTCTGAATCTCATGCGATAATATGGGGCAAAGGACCTCTCCAACCCAATGGCAACTTTTTTTAGCTTTTTATACTGTTGATCATCAATTCGATATGGGGAATTTCTTTTGACAGTCTGTGTGCGTGAATATGCTAGTCTTAGATGCATTAGTATAAACAAATATCATAAACATACGTCAATTAAGACAACATTGTTCATGTTGTTATCATTAGCTGACGAAATATTGTTAACAAGATGCTTGTCCCAGACTGATGTCGCGTTAGGTGTTCTTATCAATGAAATTGTTTGGATGGGTTAACATCTTCACTAGTACTAAGAAAGATAAGGGCAGCAGCATCCACATCAAAGGCAGGCATGCCCATGACCAGGCATACAATGGAGTCTCGGCCTGCTCAATATGGAGTCTGGCCTAATTGGCTTTACGTCATAACCACCTGCTCAGTTGTGCATATCATGACTGCACTCCTGTCTTTTGTTACCCCTCTGAAATGTCATATAATATTGCTAATACCCTGCTGGTATTAGTGTGCCACGTGGCTGACTTTATCTTTTGCTGTTTCTGCTAAAAATATCATTAAAACAGTTATTAAAATAGAGAGAGCTAGCTATACTTTTGCAAAAGAAAGCCGTACAATCGGTCTCTTCCTCTCAAGACATTTTTGGTTAAAAAAAGAGGCCTGTAGAATGAATTCGGATTTACATTAGGCTTCAAACTCGCAAACAAACATTTTTGCATGCGTGCTCTCTGTCAAATCTTCCCATAGTTTCAACAAGGGGACTGGATGTGTGCAGTGGATCTGTGGAGGGCATATGTTCATATTCCAGTAGTTGTCCAAGAGCATGGTAATAATAGCACCCTTACTTCTTGGAAAAAAAACAAATTATGTACACACACACACCTTGATAATTGGCTAATTAAGACTCATGCCTCTGAGAAGACTTGTCAGGATTTTCTCAGAACCGTTGCCGCCAGCCAGCCACTAGGTCTTTGAGTGAACTCCTAAGTGTCGACTGAATCTAATTTCCACCAGTAGATTCCCCAACTCTGGATCAAGAAGAGGTGGAATAGCTCTCCTGCACCGGTAGGGGGTGCTCTACACCGTTTCCACGTTCTTCAGTGCGGTTCTGGAGCCCTCTATCAATCTTGGTCTCTCGTGAAACTTCGTCTGTGTTCCCTGGGTGGGATTGCTCAAATTCTGAATCCAGCAGGTTCATTGAGGAGTGAGCTCAGCTGCCAACAAAGGTCTCACTGTATTATTAAGTCAACACCTTATGATAATGTGAAGCATAAGAGAAACAACTTCCCGAATGAAGACACGCATTCTCCGAGGTTCAAAGTATCCATATCTGGTTTAATGCGAGCATCACTGTTACATAGTGCTCCTTCACTGTGTATAAATAGCTTTATATACATGTCCAGTCAAACTCCTTGGCCTCCACAGCCACCTTAAAAGTCTAATTCTAGGCTATGTGCTTGAGACACTGCAGCCCCTGGTAGGAAATCCAACCAATCTGCAAAAGTTGCAGAAGTTTATTCTCTCAGTCTATTCTTTTTAGTTCTTTCGTGACCCAGAGATGTTGCTGCTGCAGTGAATATGTGTTTCATCCAACTCTGTGTTCTTGTCAGATTTATGGCCTCATGTTGAGGAAGGCAATTATGTTTATGAACTGACAGTCTTTTGACCAGGCACTGTTGCTCTGATGACCTTTGTCGTTTCCGGGGAAACCAAGAATACGTTTTGTGTAGCTAGCGCTGTGCAAAAGTACATTGCACTTTTGCTATTACAGCTGTTGCCACTTAGAATAGACATACAAACTACAGTGAAAACAGAACATTGTAAACTTCACGTACTTCCTTTATACATGCTGAGGTCTATTTACTCCTTCCATCCACATCCTCTCTTTGGTAGTTTTAGTTTGTTAACTTTAAAAAAATGTGCAGATCAGCTGGATGTCACCTCCAGGAAATCTAGGTTTCAGTAGTGTCAGGCCAGCCCTAAGTAGATGTCTGTCTCCGACCCCCACGAGGGGTGGGCTTGAGGTGCCTGGGCCCAACTAAAAGTTGTGCAATAAATGCAGCCCTATGACATTAAAGGCTATGAAGGAGATGGAGGTGCCCCCCGCCTGCCGCTGCTCTCAGCCTCGCTGAGCCTTCCTGCCCTCGGGCCAAGCCCCCCGCCGCCGCTCGTTGCTTCCCACAACTCTGCCATTCTGTTGCTTCGTTATTACATTGTACTGTATTTCTGTTTTAAAATCTTTGCTTTCCTGTGCTAGTATTGGTGCCCCCACCCATGTGCTGCTGTGCCCTACACCCACCCGCCCCGCTCCCCGCTTCCCGCCGACGGGAGTGTGGACACGCCCCCTTCCTCCCCGCTCCCGCCTCCCAGCTGCTCCTCCCTCCCTGCACTTTGCCATAAATGGCAACCGTGCGCACGCGCAGCGTTGACGCGCAGCGGGCGCGCCGATTGTGCGCCGAAGGCGCGCCAAAGGTAAGCCCGTCTGCGCCCGTCCGCGCCTGGACCGCGCCCCGTGCCAGGACCCCTGGCTCCCGCCGACACCAGCCCACCCGCCCACCCGCCGGACCTACGACGCCACCGAACTCTACGCACTCAACACCGGTAGAACCCCGGGCTGCTATCGAGCCACCCTGAGACGCACCCACGGACCCTTCTGCTGCCACTCCTGCAAGTTCACCTGCATTCGGACCTGCACCACACCAGCACCGACCAAACCAAACTCCAGCAGCAACCACCTCAAGTGCATCCTGCTTAACACCCGCTCCGTCCACAGACACACCGTCCAGCTCTGGAACCTGCTCGACACCACAGCCCCAGACATCGCCTTCCTCACGGAAACATGGATGAACGCCTCCTCAGCACCCGACATCGCCATCGCCATCCCGGACGGCTACAAGATCATCCGGAGGGACCGCATCAACCAGACAGGAGGAGGCATCGCCATCGTCCACAGGAACACCATCCGCATCACGACCAACACCGACGACACCCTCGCACCCGCCGAACAGCTGCACTTCCAGATCCACATCAACCCCAAGACCACCCTCCACGGCACCCTCATCTACAGACCCCCGGGACCACGCACACAATTCAGCGAAGACATCGCCGACTTCATCAGCCCGCACGCCCTCCCCTCCGCTGACTACATCCTCCTCGGGGACCTCAACTTCCACCTGGAGAACAACAACGACCGCAACACCACCACCCTGCTGGACAACCTCACCAACCTCGGCCTCAAGCAACTGGTGACCACCCCCACCCACTACGCCAGACACACACTCGACCCCGTCTTCTCATCCAGCAAGGACATCGCCTTCAGCCACGCCACCGGACTCCACTGGACGGACCACAGCTGCGCCCACTTCAGCTTCAGTAGGACCACGATCCACCACCACCAGCAACAGGTTGCACGCAGAAGCTGGAACAAGATCACAGCCGACCAGCTATCGACCTCCCTGAGCATGAACCCTCCCACCAGCGCAACGAACCCAAGCCAGGCGGCCACCAACCTCGCGAAGTGGATCAGCAACTGCGCAGACGTCCTCGCCCCCCTGAAGACCCCGCCTAGCAGACCCGGCAGCAAGAAAGCCCCATGGTTCACCGACGAACTCAAGAGCTCCAAGAAGAACTGCCGAGCCCTCGAGAAAGCCTGGCGCAGAGACCCAACACCGAACAACATGACTGCCCTCAAGCTCGCCACCCGAAAACACCACCAACTGATCCACGCCACCAAGAAAACGGCATTCAAGGAACCACTGGACAACAACGCTCACAACAGCAAGAAACTCTTCAACATCGTGAAAGAGCTCTCCAACCCCAACGCCGGAAACAACGACATCACCCCCTCGCAAGACCTCTGCAACTCCCTCGCCTCCTACTTCCACAACAAGATCGCGGACATACACAACAGCTTCAGCTCTCATCCGACGCACGCCACGACTGAACCACCGCCCCCACCACCACCCTCCGCGCCTGGACCCCGATCAGCACCGAAGACACCATCCGCACGATGAACTCCATCCACTCCGGATCTCCGACCGACCCCTGCCCTCACCACGTATTCAACAAGGCCGACGCTGTCATCGCACCCCACCTGCGGGACATCATCAACACCTCCTTCGACACCGCCACCTTCCCGGAGAGCTGGAAGCACGCCAAACTCAGCGCTCTACTAAAGAAGCCATCAGCCGACCCCACCGACCTCAAGAACTACGGCCCCATCTCGCTGCTCCTGTTTCCTGCCAAAGTCATCGAGAAGACCGTCAACAAGCAGCTGGCCACCTTCCTCGAGACGAACGGATCCCTCGACCGCTCGCAGTCTGGCTGTCAGACCAACCACAGCACCGAGACCGCCCTGATCGCAGCCACCGATGACATTCGAGCCCTGCTCGACAACGGAGAAACAGCGGCTCTCATCCTCCTAGACCTCTCCGCGGCCTTCGACACTGTCTGCCACCGTACCCTAGTACAGCGCCTCAGCAACGTCGGAATCCAGGAGAAGGCACTGGAATGGATCATCTCATTCCTCGCCGGAAGGACACAGAGAGTCCGCCTCCCCCCGTTCAGATCAGAAGCCACCGAAGTCATCTGCGGCGTCCCTCAAGGCTCCTCGCTCAGCCCAACCCTCTTCAACGCCTACATGAGCCCCCTCGGAGACATCGCACGCCAACACAACCTCAACATCATCTCCTACGCCGACGACACCCAGCTGATCCTCTCCCTCACCAACGACCCTGCCACCGCCAGAACGAACCTACATGAAGGGATGACAGACGTAGCCAAGTGGATGATGAGCAGCCGCCTGAAACTGAACTCGGACAAGAGGGAAGTCCTCATCCTGGGATCTTCACCCTCCGCCTGGGACGACTCCTGGTGGCCCCCCGCCCTGGGCAGCGCACCCAAACCAACAGACCACGCACGCAACCTAGGCTTCATTCTGGATTCCTCCCTCTCCATGACCAGACAAGTCAACGCCGTCTCCTTGTCGTGCTTCAACATCCTGCGCATGCTACGTAAGATCTTCCGGTGGATCCCCACCGAGACCAGGAAGACGGTCACCCAGGCCCTCGTCACCAGCCGGCTGGACTACGGCAACTCCCTCTACGCCGGAACCACCGCCAAACTCCAGAAGAGACTCCAGCGGATCCAGAACGCCTCAGCAAGACTCATCCTGGACATCCCCCGCTGCAGCCACCTCTCTGGACACCTAAGAGATCTGCACTGGCTCCCGGTCAACAAAAGAATCACCTTCCGTCTCCTCACCCACGCACACAAAGCCCTGCACAACCAAGGACCAGCATACCTCAACAGCCGCCTCAACTTCTACGCCCCCACACGCCATCTCCGATCAACCAGCCACGCCCTCGCCGCCGTCCCCCGGATCCGAAGAGCCACCACAGGAGGAAGGTCCTTCTCCTACCTGGCCGCCAAGACTTGGAACTCCCTCCCCACCCACCTCCGCCTGACCCAGGACCACCTTGCCTTCAGGAAGCAGCTCAAGACCTGGCTGTTCGAGCAGTAGCGGACCCCCCCTCCCCCAGCGCCTTGAGACCCTCCGGGTGAGTAGTGCGCTATATAAATGCTGTGATTGATTGATTGATTGAGGCCAAGATGTTTATGGTGCGGAGCTGCACTGACCATCGCAGTCCAACCTCTGTAGTTTGTCCCTCTCATTCCGTGGTGACAATTCTGTTTTCCCTCCAAATTTCTCCTTTGCTCTGTGCTAAGACCTGTATGTTAAAACAGTGCACTTCCAGCCACCATTTTGTGTTGACAAGCCAGTGAAATCAGCCCCCCTGCCCCCCCCGCACCAGGGGTTTTCCACATCAGAGGGTGCTTCTGTGAACTGTGTTTTAAAAGGGCCTGTGCACTTCGTTTTTTGGCTAGCAGGGGGAGTAACGTTGTATTCAAACAGTATTATTAGATTTCAAGTTAGTGAGGCCCTTGCCTGCTGAAGTCCAAAGTGTGGATTGAGCCTGTCTGTCTCCTAGGAGATTCTGAACAGGAGAAGCAGCTTCCAACTCCCTGGCCAGAAAACCTTGTCTGAGGTCGCTGGGACCTTATATGGCCTGCTAGTGGTTGGTACATGTCTACACTGATTGGTGGTTGTATCTGGTGTTTCTATTGGATTAGGGTTAATGTTCTCATTGGTTGGGTATTTGAGTGTTCTGATTGGTTTCTGGGTCTGTGATTCAATCATTGTAGGGTTGGGACTAGGCCTAGGGTTAGAATTTCTATTGGAAGTAGGGACTAGGGCTTCTTATGTTATTGGTTGTTGGGAGTAGGGTGGGACTAGGGCTAGGTTTAGACCTTTCATTGGAAGAGGCGATTAGAGCTTCTGGTGTGATTGGTTGCTGGACTAGGGTTGGGACTTAGAGTAGGGTTAGGCTTTCTATTGGAAGTAGGGACTAGGGCTACCTGTGACATTGGTTGAATGGACTTGTTTTGGGACTACTGGTAGGTCTAAGGCCTTTATTGGACGTAGAGATCAGGGTTTTTGAACTGATTGGGTGCTTGGACTAGGGCTAAGATTGGCTGTGAGGTCCTGGTCTCCTATTAGTTCTAGATTTTAGGGCTAGTGTTGTGATTGGATAGTGTTAGGGCTAGGGGCCCCATTGGCTGAAGGGGTCACCTGATTACTAGTGCTATAAAAGGCCGGGGTTAGGGCGTCGAGGCGAAGGGCGGAGAGGACAAGGGCAGTTCCCTGTTTGAGCCTGTTACGGGCGGAGAGGACAAGGGCAGTTCCTTGTTTGAGCCTGTTAAGGGCGGAGAGGGCAAGGGCAGTTCCCTGTTTGAGCCTGTTCCAGACTGGTCGGGACTAGGGCCAGAAATGCTGCCCTATTTCTCATTTAGCAATACCCAATCCACTGAGTCCTCCCCTCCAAAACTCCTTTTTACTCATCCAAAAGCCTCCTCCTATTGCTAAGACCTAAAAAAAAAAAAAATCTTTCACTCTTTTATCCCTCCACTATCCTTTTCAATCGAAATTAATAGACTAACATGTTCACTTCTCAAAGTCCATATTAAACGATACTAATATACCACCGAAATAACTGAATAACATATCCACTACTCAAATTACTTCATATATTTTAAATTTTTTTTTACTATACTAATTTTTAACATAATCCTTTATGGGTTCTGGAGTGGCGTGCTACTCGGCAGAAAAACGCTTCAACACCCATCAGGGGTAACAAGTGCTATATGAATGCAAATCTTTCTTCCCCTTTTATCCCTCTGCTATCCTTCTGACTCCAAGTAACTGACTAATATCCACCACTGAAATTACTTCATATTTCACCACATTAATTCACCACTAACCCTTTGTAGGCTTCCTGAATAGCGTGCGTCAACAAACGCTAAATAAATACAAACATTTGTCCTCCTCTATCCTTCTGCTATCATTCCAAATCCAAATAACTGTCTAATCTATCCACCACTTAAAATGTACTCGCATGTTTAACTATACTAATTCAACACTAATCCTCTATGGGTCCCGGAGTAGCGTGCTACTCACCGAAAAAGCGCTTTGAGGCCTCGTCAGGGGTAGTAAGTGCTATATAAATGCAATAGTTATGTTATGTTATGTTAACAATAATTTGTAAAGCGCGCTAACACCGATTGGTTTCCTGGCGCTAACAAAGACAGAGAGCGTGGCTGACCATGGGGTAGGCCAGGATTTTAATGGTATGCTTGGGTATAGAGCCAGGTTTTTAATACTTTCCTAAATGTCAAAAAGTCCGTACAGGACCGAATTTCCAGAGGGAAAGTGTTCCATAGACGGGGAGCCAGTGTTCCAAATCTACATCCACCAGAGCGTTTCCGTTTAAACGACGGTGTCTGTAAGAGGCCCAGATGGGCAGAACGCAGGTTCCGGGTCGGGACATGCTTGATGACTAGTTTGTCGATAAACTTGGGGCTCTTGCAGTGAAGGGACTTAAAAATAATGCAACCCATCTTAAAGGTGCATCGATGGGTCACGGGGAGCCAATGGAGTTTCATCAGTAGGGGGGTAGCTGATTGCCATCTGGGTTGGTTCAGGATCAATCTGGCAGCATAATTCTGCACCATCTGAAGACGTTTCAGGAGAAAAAGGGGTAGACCCAGGTAGACAGAATTTGCATAATCCAGGTGGGAGATCACAGTCGCGATTACCACCTGGGTAATGGCATCCGATGTTAGGAGTCGCCGTAACTTCCGAATTTTCCTGAGTTGAAAAAAACACTTGGAGACCACCTGGCCCACTTGCGTTTTTAGTGAAAGATCACTATTCAAGGTGACTCCAAGTGTCTTCGCCGAGGGGGATGGGACAGGGGCTTGGCCTAGCTCTAACGGCCAGTAGTGTGGGCCCCAATACCTGGCGCTGTCTCCCGTAAGGAGCAGCTCGGTTTTCCCCGGGTTCAATTTTAGATGATTTTGGTCCATCCAGGCTTGGATGAACCTCATAGTTGACTGGAAATTCGAGATTGATGTTTCAGAGTTGTCGATAGTAAAGACCAACTGCAAGTCATCTGCGTAATTGAACACCGTTACTTGTAGATCTCTAAGGGCCTGAATTAAGGGGAGGATATAGATATTGAACAGATGGGGAGATAGGAAGGAGCCCTGGGGGACTCCGCATGTAATGATTTGTTTGGCGCCGACTGACTGTCCTAGTCGGACTGCCTGGGAGCGGTTCTCCAGGAAAGACTTCAGCCAGCTGGCTGCTGTGCCCTGGACGCCGGCCTGGATGACACATGTCGATCAAGATGGAATGGTCGACCGAGTCAAATGCGGCCGACAAATCCAGGAGCACCAGGGCCTGGGGAGAGCGTTTATCTACGCCGTCTCGAAGGTTGTCTAATACTGCCATCACTACCGCCTCCGTTGAGTGTGCGGGGCGAAACCCTGCCTGATGGGAGTCGAGGCAATTAGATTCCTCCATGAAGTTAGACAGGCACTTGGCTACATGTGCCTCCATTACTTTCGCAAGGAAAGGAAGTAGAGAAATCGGGTGATAGTCTGCCTTACAAGTTGGATAGGCCCCTGTTTTTTTGAGGAGGGGAATGACCGTGGCTTCTTTGAAGGCCAGGGGCACTTGGCCGGACGTTAGTGAATCATTCAGGAGGGTAAGGGCAGGGGTGGGGAAAGCAGAGAGGCAGTCTTTTAGAATGTAAGGGGGACATCTGTCTGACGGAGCACCAGATTTAATTCTCACTAATAACTCTTGAAATTGTACCGGGGTTATAGCGGGGAAGCTGCTAAGAGTGCTGGTATTAACCATTGTTAAGGCCAAGGGGCTCTGGGGTTGTGGAATGCTGGCTTTAATGTCTGCAATTTTCTCAATAAAGTAGATGTTAAGTGAGTCGCAAATCTCCTGAGTCGGGTTTGCGCTGGGTCGGACACTATCCAAGTTAGTGAGCTCATTAAAGATGGCGAAAATGTCTTTAGATCTGTTGGTCGAGTTGAGAATGCGAGCCGAAAAGTAAGCCGATTTAGTGGAAAGAATGGACTTCATATAGTCTTTCCTAGCCGTGGTATATTTGCTTTTTAGGTCCGGGGCATAATTGCGACGCCATTGTCGCTCCAAATGGCGCACAG
Organism: Lissotriton helveticus; assembly: GCF_964261635.1. Taxonomy (NCBI): domain Eukaryota; kingdom Metazoa; phylum Chordata; class Amphibia; order Caudata; family Salamandridae; genus Lissotriton; species Lissotriton helveticus. The sequence goes on from NC_136065.1 coordinate 1,797,224,414, forward strand.
CCAGTTTCATTGCTTTGAGCTCAGGTGTAAACCACTTTTGGGCATCTGCACGCCTGGCCAATTTAATTGTTTTGTACGGGGCATGGGTGTCGCTGGCTGTTTGAAGCCAGTTGGAAAGATTGGCTTCAGATGCGTTGATATCGGGGTGAGAAGAAGGAATGGTATTAGCCAGTGTCTCAAGAAAGGCTGACCTATCAAGGGAGTTCCATTTCCTTGCTAAGCCTCCTGCTGATGTTACGGTTGTCCTAAGGGGGGTGTATGCGAGGTTGAATTTAAGAAGGAAATGGTCAGACCATAGGCAAGGGGTAATAATTGGTGTTGTAACTAGTAATGCATTAACCCAGATCTGGTCTAAAATGTGACCTTTACAGTGGGTAGGTGATAGCACTTGTTGTGAGAAGTTTAAGTTCGTAAGGAGCTCCGTGAACTCACTGGAGTGGGGGCCTTCCAGGGGGTCATTAAACCAGTAGTTAAAGTCCCCTACCAGGACAATCCTGGCGTGGTCCATGGCTAGGTTAGCAATTTGCTCACTCAACGCGGGAGGAAAAGATGGCATGGAGTAGGGAGGCCTGTACAGGAGAACACAAGCTATAGTTGTGTAAGAGGTGTCGATTTTGAACACCAGGTTTTCTGTGTCTGGTAGATGCAGACAGGTCAGATTTGTGACTGTAAGGTTTGAACGAATGATAGCCGCAACCCCCCCCGGATTTGCTCGAGCCACGATCAGCGTGGATGATGTAATAGTTCGGTGGGAGTGCGGCTATTATGTCTGAGGCAGAGTCCTGAGTCAACCAGGTCTCGATGAGTAGTAGGATGTCTGGTTTGTCGGAGTCTAATAGTAGGAAGATATCCATCTGGTGTTTCACCAGCGAGCGGGTGTTTAGATACATTATAGACAGGGGATGAACGGGAGGGCAGGACTCTGCCCGACTACTCAAACTCAACGAGTTATAGGAGGAGAGCCATTGACTAAGATCCCATGTTTACGGGCTCGGTTGACCGCTTCCCAGGACATATGGCCCTGGCCTCTGTTATATTTTAAGAGGTCATTGCGGGGGTATGAACGTAAATGAGCAGCATGGCTAGGCCCGGGTCCCGTATGGGCGCGGATGGGCGCAGACGGGCTCGCCTTTGGCGCGCCCGCTGCACTTCCTAGGTGGGAGGATCATTTTATACCTCCAAGGGCGGGAGGGGCCGAGCACTGGACCGCTCGCCTGCTCCTCGCCCAAAATGGTGGCCGCAATAAGTCAGAAGCCCAGGCAGCGCCTAATCGGCTGCGGTGGGGCTAGGGGGGCAGAGACCGGGGAGTAGGTCTACACAAGGCAGGTCAGTGCTGCACGATGATTGAATACACATTTTTGGTTACACAATTAACAATACGAGCAGTGAAAACAAAGTGCAGAGTCCATCAAGTACCCCCCCCCCCCCCCAATTCCTGTCGGCGCCGTGCAACTGCTCCCTAGCGTCTTACTGATGCTAGAAAATACTATTCCGCTGCTGAGGTCTGGCTGATTTCATCTGCACCGGTACCATCTTCAGAGCCGCTGGCTTTGCCATTTAGGGTCACTGCATAATGCAGTGAAGTTTCCCCAAAAAATCCTAATGTGTTCTCTACTTCAAGCACTGACTGGTAGAGGAGATTCAATATAGACCTCTACTTAGGGACAAATACTTTGAAAGGATACATGATTTATTCAGGTGAGACTTTGATGCATTAAGATGCCTGCAATGTCAGAAATAATGACAACAACAGCAGTGAGGCGGTTAAACTACTCTTTCATGCTAACACAGAGGCTGGGAAGTATTTGGCCCCACAATATGCCAGCAAGTTAGATACCAAAACCCAGAAGTTCACTTGTAGTGTTTGCAGCACCCCATCAGAGGGAATGGAATTGTCTCGAGGATGGTGGCTGAGGTACTGGAACTATGGTTGCCCATGGAGAAGAACGAGGCAAATATTTTAGCAGATTTTTCAGCCGTCATTTTCACCCTCTGACCCATACCTCCCTTCAAAGAGACGTTAATTCATCCTGGTTGCTTGGGACAAACCAATTTCCTCCACAGTGGTTAACTTATAAGTTGCTCGCCACTAGCCTAACGTTTTTGTCTGCCAATCTTTCACTGAGGATTTTGTTGGTGAAGGCGTCGTCCTGATCAAAGTAGAATCATTCCCTATGACTCCTCCTGGTTGTGAGTCTAAAAATATTGAGGTAGTAGAAAATAATGTTTTCTCCTCAGGGAGCCTCCAATTTCACTCCAAAAATGAAACCTGGCTGCTAGCAAACTATTTGCACACCCTTTGGGAGATGGCTGAGATCATTGTGCAAATCCTTTCAGACCACTTGAGGGGCCAGTTTGTAGTAGCCATACACAGTGGACAGGATGCAGGTAAGCAAATCCTTGGGTGAGGATTAGACAGGCATTTAAGGGCCGCTCAATGAGGTCCTTTTTCACCATTTAGCCACAATCCTGGTTACGGACCACTGAATTTTTAGGGAAGTCCAGGCCAACGTGTTTCAAGTGCCATTTTATGGCTATCCCCTGATTAGTGAGCCTGCTGATTCAGCACTTGAGAGGTTCAAGAAGGGTCATGTTTCAAGTTCAAGTTCAAGTTCGGGAATTTGTATAGCGCACTACTCACCCAGAGGGTCTCAAGGCGCTTGATGGCGGGTGGGTGCATTACTTATCGAAAAGCCAGGTTTTAAGTTCTTTTCTGAAGGAGAGGTGGTTCTGTGTAAGGCGGAGGTGAGTGGGGAGAGAATTCCAGGTTTTAGCTGCTAAGTAGAAGGATCTTCCTCCCATGGTGGATCTATGGATGCGTGGAATTGCGGCGAGGGCTTGATTGGATGATCGTAGTTGGCGGATGGGTGTGTAGAAGGACAGTCGTGTGTTGAGGCATTCGGGTCCTAGGTCGTAGAGGGCCTTGTGTGCGTGGGTGAGGAGACGGAACGTTATTCTCTTGTTGACGGGAAGCCAGTGAAGGCCTTTCAGGTGACCGGAAATGCGAGCTTTGCGGGGGATGTCCAGTATGAGTCTGGCTGAAGCGTTTTATTTCCATAATCCAGTCGGCTGGTGACCAGTGCGTGGGTGACCGTTTTTCTTGTTTCGGTGGGGATCCAACAGAAGATTTTTTTGAGCATGCGTAGGATGTTGTAGCATGAAGAGGAGAAGGCATTGACTTGTCTGGTCATTGAGAGGGAGGAAGAGTCTAGGATGAAGCCCAGGTTACGTGTGTGATCTGTGGGTATGGGTGCTGTGCCCAGGGCCGGTGGCCACCATGAGTCGTCCCAGGCAGAGGGGGATGATCCTAAGATGAGGACTTCTGTTTTGTCCGAGTTTAGTTTTAAACGGCTGTTCTTCATCCATTCTGCTACTTCTTTCATTCCATCGTGTAGATTGGTTTTGGAGGTGTTTGGGTCTTTGGTGAGGGAGAGGATCAGCTGGGTGTCGTCTGCGTAGGAGATGATTTTGAGGTTGTGTTGTCGCGCGATGGATGCGAGGGGACTCATGTAAACGTTGAAGAGGGTGGGACTGAGTGAAGATCCTTGTGGTACACCGCAGATGACTTCGGTGGCCTCTGATTTGAATGGGGGAGGCGGACTCTCTGAGTTCTTCCGTCGAGGAACGAGATAATCCATTCCAAAGCTTTTCCTTGTATTCCGACGTTGCTGAGGCGTTGTATGAGGGTGCTATGACAGACTGTGTCGAAAGCGGCGGAGAGGTCAAGAAGGATGAGGGCAACTGTTTCTCCGTTGTCCAGTAGCGTTAGGATGTCGTCTGTAGCAGCGATGAGGGCGGTTTCGGTGCTGTGTTTGGCTCGGAAGCCGGACTGTGAAGGGTCGAGGGAGTTGTTGGATTCGAGGAAGGCGGCGAGCTGAATATTGATGGCTTTCTCGATGACTTTAGCAGGGAAAGGGAGGAGTGAGATGGGGCGGTAGTTCTTAAGTTCAGAGGGGTCTGCTGTGGGTTTCTTCAGAAGGGCGCTGAGCTCGGCATGTTTCCAGCTTTCCGGGAAGGTGGCGGAGTTGAAGGAACAGTTGATGACATCGCAGAGATGCGGTGCGATGATAGAGTCTGCTTTGTTGAAGATATGGTGGGGACATGGGTCAGTTGGTGAACCTGAGTGGATGGAGTTCATTAGGCGGATGGTGTCTTCAGTGGTGATTGGGTTCCAGGCGCAAATGTTGTGAGAGTGCTGTTTTGGTTCGGGGGTGGGTGGAGTGGTCTGATCTTCGGATTGGTTTTCAAAGCTGTTATGTATGTCGGCGATTTTGTTGTAGAAGAAAGAGGATAAAGAGTCACAGAGGTCTTGGGAGGGAGTGATGTCATTGGAGCCGGCGGTGGCGTTGGTAAATTCTTTGACGATGTTGAAAAGTTCCTTGCTGTTGTGGGTGTTGTTGTCGAGTCGATCCATGAATGCTGATTTCTTGGTGGATCGGATCAGTTGGTGGTGTTTGCGGGTGGCGTCCTTGAAGGTGGTCAGGTTCTCAGTGGTAGGGTATTTTCTCCAGGTTTTCTCGAGGGTGCGACATAACTTCTTGGATTTCTTGAGGTTGTCGTTGAACCAGGGGGCCTTTTTGCTACCTAGTTTGGTCTGGTGGTTTTTTAGGGGTGCTAATTCGTCAGCGCAGTGGGTGATCCATTGTGTGAGTTTGGTGGCAGCTTGGTTTGGGTCCGATGATATGGCAGGAGGGTTTTGGTTAAGCGATGTGAAGAGTTGGTCGGTGGTAATTCTGTTCCAGTTTCTTCGTGGAAAAGGTTGTGGGGGGTTGTGGGTCGTGGTCTTTTTGTAGCTGAAGTGAACGCAGCTGTGGTCCGTCCAGTGGAGAGCTGTGGTATGATCGAAGGAGATGTGTTTGCTGGAGGTGAAGATGGGGTCGAGCGTGTGTCCGGCTAAGTGGGTGGGGGTGTCAACGAGTTGTTTGAGTCCGAGGTTGGCCAGGTTGTCCAGAAGGGTGTTGGTGTTGTTGTCGTTGATCTTTTCCAGGTGGAAGTTGAGGTCTCCTAGTAGAATGTAGTTCTCGGATGTGAGGGCATGTGGGCTGATGAAGTCAGTGATGTCTTCATTGAATTGTGTGCGGGTTCCTGGTGGTCTGTAAATGAGGGTGCCTCTAAGTGTGGTCCTGGGGTCGGTGTGGATCTGGAAGTGAAGGTGTTCGGCGGTCGCGAGGTTATCGTCGGAGCTGGTCGTGATTCGGATGGTGTTCTTATGGACGATAGCGATGCCTCCTGTTTGGTTGATGCGGTCCTTTCGGATGATCTTGTAAGTGTCCGGGATGGCTATGGCGATGTCGGGCGCTGATGAGGCGTTCATCCAAGTTTCTGTGAGGAAGGCGATGTCCGGTGAGGAAGTGTTGAGTAAGTCCCAGAGTTCGGTGGCGTGTCTGTGGACGGAGCGGGTGTTCAGCAGGATGCATTTCAGGTGGTTAGAGTCGGATTTGTGTTTGGAGGAAGTGGGTTTGGGTTGGGTCCTGATGCAGGTGAACTTGCAGGAATGGCAGTTGAATGGTCCATGGGTGTGTCCTGGGGTGGCTTTGCAGCATTGTGGTGAGCGACCGGGATTAAGGGTAAAGAGGGTAGCGGCGTCATACGTTATGCGGGTGGAGTGGGTATTGCGAGGGCCAGGGGGTTTGGCGCTGGGCGCGGTCCAGGCGCGGACGGGCGTAGACTGACTTACCTTTGGCGCACCTTCGGCGCGCATGGGGCGCGACCGCTGCGCGTGAACGCTGCGCGCAAAGGCATCTGTCATATGTGGATAGTGGAGGGGGAGGGGCGAGGGAGGGTCAGCTGGGAGGCGGTAGCGGGGTGGAGGTCCGGGCAGGGAGGCACGACAACAAACAACAAGATGGCTGCAGGCCAAAAGCGAAACTGGATAGGGGCACAAGCTACAAAATACGCTATGCACAGATCAAAATCCAAACTTCTATGAACGCAATGCACAGAGTGAATTATACAGCCTAAGGTAGCCAATCACTATACAATGGTGTTAGAAGTGCGATTTCCAAATATAGCGCTACAATCAATTTTTAAATCGAGCAGCAGGCAGGCACTAACGCGTGATTAATAAATAAAGCGCAACGATACAATTTAAAATGTCAAGCAGGTAACAAAGGCAATGCAAGTAAGCGGTCTGGCGGTGCAAAGAGCTTAGATACCGCAACAGTGCTGGGAGCTGCGTGGGGAGCGACCGCTTCTGACGGCTTTCAGGACGGTCACAGCGTAGCAGCAGGCAAGTAAAGCCTACAGTATCAGTGGGAGGGAGGGTCAGCTGGGAGGCGGTAGCGGGGTGGAGGTCCGGGCAGGGAGGCACGACAACAAACAACAAGATGGCTGCAGGCCAAAAGCGAAACTGGATTGGGGCACAAGCTACAAAATACGCTATGCACAGATCAAAATCCAAACTTCTATGAACGCAATGCACAGAGTGAATTATACAGCCTAAGGTAGCCAATCACTATACAATGGTGTTAGAAGTGCGATTTCCAAATATAGCGCTACGATCAATTTTTAAATCGAGCAGCAGGCAGGCACTAACGCGCGATTAATAAATAAAGCGCAACGATACAATTTAAAATGTCAAGCAGGTAACAAAGGCAATGCAAGTAAGCGGTCTGGCGGTGCAAAGAGCTGAGATACCGCAACAGTGCTGGGAGCTGCGTGGGGAGCGACCGCTTCTGACGGCTTTCAGGACGGTCACAGCGTAGCAGCAGGCAAGTAAAGCCTACAGTATCAGTGGGAGGGAGGGTCAGCTGGGAGGCGGTAGCGGGGTGGAGGTCCGGGCAGGGAGGCAAGACAACAAACAACAAGATGGCTGCAGGCCAAAAGCGAAACTGGATTGGGGCACAAGCTACAAAATACGCTATGCACAGATCAAAATCCAAACTTCTATGAACGCAAAGCACAGAGTGAATTATACAGCCTAAGGTAGCCAATCACTATACAATGGTGTTAGAAGTGCGATTTCCAAATATAGCGCTACGATCAATTTTTAAATCGAGCAGCAGGCAGGCACTAACGCGTGATTAATAAATAAAGCGCAATGATACAATTTAAAATGTCAAGCAGGTAACAAAGGCAATGCAAGTAAGCGGTCTGGCGGTGCAAAGAGTTGAGATACCGCAACAGTGCTGGGAGCTGCGTGGGGAGCGACCGCTTCTGACGGCTTTCAGGACTCTCTCCCTGGGGTTGGCCTCCCCTGCCCATGTTTCACAGGGAGTACTGCAAGTTTTGCACTTAGTCCAGGGCAACACACTTTCAGCAGTGCTAGCTATCCCTACCAGCACAACAGCCAAACCAATTCCTGCACCAGTATAGGGGACCCTAGCTCAAGGGGTAGTCAATGCCAGCAGCAGCCTTCTTTCTACCCTTCCTCCTCTCCCGCCATACCTGCAAAACCACTTTAATTAAGTCACAAAGGAGCAGGTGAAGTCTGTTGCCGGAGGGTGTTTTACCATCTGTCAAATTGGTGGGATGTCCCGATGGTGCGGCTGGGTCCTGTTAACAGGAAAGCTTTCCAGACACTTCCCCCTCCAATTCCTCCTGCCCCCTTGACTACTTCAGCTGTTCAGGCATGCAGGAGGAGGTCTTAAATCTGTTGAACTAAGGAGCTGTGGCACTGGTCCTCGATCGAGAGATCAGACAGAGCTATTCATTTGTTGTCAAGAAGAAGTACTGTAGGCGTCATTCCTTGCTTGACCTTGAATATCTTTTATCCATTAGAAGTAAATTCAAGGTACTCTGGAGCTGGGAGACTGAATGCTGCTCCTCAATTTGCAGGACGTGTACATTCACAAACCTGTCCTGCAGTTCCACCAGAGGTACTGGAGTTTTGTGGTATGTTCCACCCGCTACCAGTTTGCAGTCCTTCCATTTGGTTTGACATCGGCACCTCTGGTCTTTTCTAAGGTGATGGCAGCACACCTTTGCAGGGCCTCGATGAACTGATGAACTTGATGTACTCACTAAAGCTGGTTTTGTACCACCAGAGTTCCATGGTATCATCAATCTTAGACTTGTTTTTTTCCATCAACCCGTTAAAGTCTCACCTAAAGCCCTACAAGCTCTGCAGTATCTGTCAAGGCTTTCCTGCCTCCCAAGAGAATCCAGGAGTTTCAAGATATAAGTTTGATTTTCGGTGAGATGGGGCTCTTCTTACGGCTGTTGTGGTCCTTCACCTTTTAAAGCTCATTGCTGCTTCTTATTGGACATCACCACACACTGGCATATTGTGGAAAATTGTGTTACTGTCAAGCAGCAACCACAATGCTTGTCAGGGTGAAGTCCCAAGCAAATCCCAAACTAAGCTATGCTCAACCCTCTGATAGCCTGGTACAGAGCAGTTCGGCTTAACTTGGAGGCAATGTGTATTCATGCAGCACTTCAAACAGTAATAACGTAAAAACACAACACCAGAAGAATCCTACTCCAAATTTGAAAAAAAGTTCAGTTTGCCTGGGATTGTGCGTAGGTCTACTACAGAGACCCACCTTGGTCCGCTGAATAGAGTACCGTAATCCTGGATACAAAGAGATTTGGTTTTCAAGATGCGTTGATCAGCAGAGGCAATGCGATGTCTGGTAGAGGAGATATGTCGTGCAGTGGAAGTTCCGGTGAGCTGGGGAGTGCGAGGCGATGTCCTTGCATGGAGATGCGTCATGCAGCAGCAGTTCTGACCGGCTGCATTGGGCGAGACTATCAGGTAGATTCATCAAGCATTTTTGCGAGCGCAAACGGAGCGAATCGCAAAAATCGGCCGTTTGCGCCCGCAAAAATGGCATTTGGAATTCATCAATGGGTCATGAACTCGCAATTAGAAAAATCGCAAATAATTGCGATTTCTCAAATTGCGATCGCATTTATGGAATCTCAATTAGAGATTCCTTAAATGCTATTTATGAACCTTAAAAAAATTGCGAATTCGCTATTTTTTGCCGCTATTTACCGCGAAGTCTGACTTCGTGGTAAATAGCGAAAACTTAGAAAAATGCACTTTAGTGCATTTTTCTAAGTTGTATGTTACACACACACATGTCCTTGAGACATGTGTGTGCGTAACACCAGTGTCCAATGTCATTTCAGGGGTGCAACAGGGTGTCCTTTGGACACCCCTGCACCCTTGAAATCGCAAACTTAAAATGCGAATCGCTAATAGCGATTCGCACATTTATATGTCTTCCCATTCATTCCTATGGGCCTTTAGGCCCATAGGAATGAATGGGGAGGTATTCCTTATTTGCGATTAGCAATTAGCTAATCGCAAATAAGGAAGCTGTAGGAATCGCAAAATAAATTGCGATTTGTACATGAATCCCGTTTTGCGAGTCTGTAATAGCGATTCCTTAATAATCGCTATTACAGACTCGCAAAACGGGACTTTGATGAATATATATGTCTGTCCTTATATGGAGATGTGTCAACAGAGTTGGTACCAATGGACTGCGATGGGAAGTCCATGCAGAAGAGGTGATGCACCAAACAGCAGAGGAGATGTGCTAGTTATGCGGGAGATTTGCCACACCATGAAGAAGCAGCATTCTTTCTGCAGAGTCCACAAGAGGACTGGCAGAGTAATTTCAGGCACACTTCCAAGAGTCCAGGTCTAGTGTGGCACCACTTGGGAAGGCAGGAATCACAGTAGGCAATGTCCAGGTGCTGGGTTCAAGGTGGTTGGAAGCCTGCTCTGTCCCTGAGGCATCTGATCAGGAGCCCAGCTAACTAGCCCTTGAAGCCACTCTGGGGTCCTGGGTTTAGAGATGCAGGTCCAGTCCTTCTCACCCAGGCACGAGGGCAACAGATCAGCAAAGCAGTGCAGCAGTCCTTCAGGGCAGAAGTCCAACAGAGTTGTGGTCTTTTCAGCAGCACAGCACTCCTTCCTGGCAGAGTCCACAGGTCCAGAAGAGTTGGTGTCTGAGGTCCAATGTTTATACCTGGTGCCCACTTTGAAGTGGAAGACGCTTCTAGAGGTTTCCACCCCCCCCCCCCCCCCCTAGAGGTATCAGGCATCATCTTCCTCCCTGCCATGGACCCACCTTCCCTGGAGGCACAACAGACTAGTTTTAAACCATTTGTCAGAGTGCTCAGGCAGGTCCTTTGTGATGTCCAATTGTGCTAGGTGACAGCTACTCCCCTCATTAACTTAGAGTGGCCCATCCTGCCAGCACCAATCCCCCGTTTGTCTCACTCTCTGTGTGCGATACACAAAGACCAGCTGCCAGTTACACCTAATCCGATTGCTATCACCTTGATGCAGAATATTAGCAATATTTAGACTTTGTCCTACCCTTACTTCTTTCTGGATAAGCTTTTCTTCACAACAAAAGCTTCATTCCTTCTGAAGACTGTCACCCCTTTTTACATGGGACAGTTGCTCATCCTGCTAACTTTGTGTCCCCCTCCTCATTCCACCAATGGCGGTCAAGAGGCTCCATCTCTTGAATCTTCACTGTCTTCTCAGATAATAGGTTCACATCGGACAGTCGATCATTCTGCTAACTTTGTGCCTCAGATAATAGGTTGACAGGACCCAGGAATACTGTATCGATGATCACCTCTTCTTTGTATTAGCACAGTCAGCACCGAGGGGAAGAGCAATTCAGAAAAGGGTGCTTTCCAGATGGATTGTGTTGTGCACTAAAAGTGAGCTCTCTGAACCTTAAGCCTGCCCCCCTTTTCTTTTGCTATGGGCAGACCACGTTCTGATAGCTCCTCTTTTTGGGAGACCTGCTCGAAGAAAATTCGCATGCCTCCCAAGAACCTTTGGAAGTGAAGATTTGGAGTAAAGTAAAGGTATCCGAGATGCATTCCTTTCTGAGGGCCCCCAACCAGAATGTTTAGGTGATCTGGATGACGAGACCATGTTTTTCAATAACTGGTTGCAGGAGGTGGCTAGTCGGCTTGTTCCCACACCAAAAAGGTTCAACCTGAAGGTGTAGTCACCTCAGCTCCCTGGTGTTCGTCATAAATTTTAGGTATACATGAACATTGCAAACACCCTGAACTACTATGGCATCGGGATTAGAGCCCTGTCTGTAAAGATCATTACAATCAGTCCTTTAAGGAATAACACATTATTATTAAAAATGCTAGGCAATCCTAATTTTGATCCCATCGATTCTGCTGGAAAGGAAATATTTAAAATTGTAAAATCTTATTTGCATCTGACAGCCTGTAATCCATCAGAAAACGGCAGATAGTCCAAAACGCAGCAGCGCGGCTTAACTTGGACCTTTCTAGGAGAGAGTCTGTTTAGTCTCTGTTGAATGAACTGCAGTGGCTTCCTATCAAGACCAGGTTCAGGCCTCTCACTGGAACCGCAAAAAACTGACATTGGCCTCTGCTGAAAATGGTATCCATCAAGCAGTTAATCATCCAGGAATTAAAAACTACCAAGGAGATGGCCTGTTGGTGAGGCAGAAATGTCCCTCTCTTGTTGATGTACATACACCCCTGTTCTAAGTACCTCAACTTTAATGATGTCTGGAACCCTAATGCTGAATTCTGTTGCAATGGGTGAACATGTATCACTCATGTGCGCCATTTCATGGGCCTGACTCACAGATTGCAGTCTTTTTGGACCAGAAGTGGCGTCCAAAGTGCTACCCTCTTATTGGTAAAAGGATGCTTACTGCCTTTGATAGGAGTTGCAGCATGAGTGTGGTTGTGGCAGCCTACCGTGTGGTGTCCAGTAGGAGTGAACTGGTCCTTTTTACCCACGCCACTGGAGAGAGGCTACTGGCTCGCTCATTTAAAGTTCTGCTGTTGTGTGCTTAACTCACCCTTGGCCTATATTGGTTGTGTGTGTAGTGCTGCAGCAGTGCATGTGTGGTATGTTTGCCTGAAACTGGGGAAAAACGTGAAAAATGTAGTGCTGTGCAGGGCATGTATGCTATATGCATGTGCTGGGTGCATCCATGCCTGTGAGTGGTACAATACATGGAAGAATCTGGGCTTCATTTTGGGAGACTCTGGGTTGAACGGAGAAACAAGAGACAGGAGGCAGAGGAAACCCACTGGACAAATTTGCAGATTGCTACATTCCTTTAGGCTGGGTGGGACACACTGGAGGAAGGAAGAGCCAGGTTCTTAAGTGCCCTTCAATGAGTGCTCTTTAACTCAGAGAGATGTCACTGGGAAGGGGCCTGGGCATTTCTCAGAAATTGTGTGGGGCTGATAGGAGGATCATCAAGAGTAGGGCTGACGCCCTGAGATAACCTTTTGATAAATATGTCACTGAGGCCTACATCCAGGTTTGAACTTTGAGTTGCTCCTGAAGTGACAGATTGTTTTCTGAAGGAAAAGAGAACAGGGGAAGCAGACCCACGATATAAACCTCAAAAGCTTGTCATATAGATATGTTTTGCCTTCACACTGTGTTAAGTTAGCATGAGCTTATTAGAAGTTTAAAAGCCATTTTACCTTTCTGCTGCTTCTGCACACTAACAGCACTACTGGGATTCGGCTCCCAACAGTAAATGCCATTCCTTGACGTGGAGGTATACCCCCAAGACGGAGGTCTAGTGACGACCTTGTTCAAAAAGAAAACAGATCGTAACAAAGCGTTGCATTTTTCCAGCAACCATCCCAGAAGCCTAAAAGAAAATCTCCCACTAGGACAATATTTTAGGATCAGGCGAAACTGTCACTTTAGGGACGAATATTTTCTACATGCAGAACAACTTTCAAAAAATTTGCAACAACGAGGCTACCCTAAAAAACTTTTGAAAAGAGCCATGAAAAGGGCTTGGTGGACCCCAAGAGAATGTCTACTAGAAAAAAAGTCCAAAAAAGGAAACAGACAGGATTGTCTGTGTATCCACATTCAGTCCCAATTCCAACATGTTGAAAAAGGTAATAATGCAGAACTGGCACTTAGTGAAAAATGTGGACACCTCTTTGAAAGAACCACCCCTCTCCGCATTCAAAAAAGAATCTAGCCTAGCCAATCATTTGGTTAGAGCTGCACTTCCACAAACTAGTCCATTGACAGTGAGATCATATGCTGGATTACCACCGGTTCAAGGTCACCGAAAATGCGGAACCTGTATATGCTGCCCCTCTACAAAGGAAGGAAACATCTTTGAACACCAGAACATTTACTGGAAGCATAATACATTCACAAACTGTAAATCGAGATATGTGATATACGGGATTATTTGCCCATGCAAAATGTTGTATATAGGTAAAAACAACCAGGAAGTGAGGGCACGCATCACCCAGCACAAGTCAAGGATTAAAAATAATGTTCATACAGCACCACTGGTAAACCATTGGCGTTTAAAAACCCACAAAGAATCTGACCTGTTGTGGACAGTCATATCTAACGTAGAAAAAGACCAAAGGAGAGGAGATCTGGACCTGAAACTCTCAAGAAGGGAGGCAATGCTCTTTGTCAAATATAATACTGCAACGAATGGGCTCAATGAATTGTCTGAAATCTACAACCTCAGTTAGTTTTAAGAACACAATGACATGCCAAGTGTTAAAACTGAATATACCAAAACTCCGCATAGAGTCTGTTACTCTTGCAATAACACCACCATGAGGCTTTATGAAGGCCTCCTCTGGTAGTTAATCACATGCACACAGAGTACAATGGCTCATCTCGAATTGAACACAACCCACCAGAAGGCAGGTAATCATAGTTGTGGATATAGAAAAAAGAAACACCAAAAATATTACATCGCCCAGCTGTTCCGACGTTAATTAAAATACTGGATCTCCGTTTTACCCATTTATCGCGTATAGTAAAATGTAGACACTACATCCCCCATGAGCACCAGGGGCAGTACTACAACTCCCATGCTCCCTAAAACAAAATACGGGAAGTAAAAATGCAAAAGCCCTTCCGACTGAACAACCGAAGGCGTTGCAAACACAAGGATTCCCTGGGCGGACGGATTACAGACAGCGGTCCCAGCCGCGCTTTGAGGTAAGAACCGAAAGAAGACTCCGCTTGTTTAAAAACTCCAACGTGTTGAGAACAATTACTGAAACCGGTTTATTGTTTCACCCCATAGCGCTCACAAGCACGAGGGACCGAATTAAATGATACACGCTAAGCCTGACTGTGCCCCGAAGTAAGTGCATTGAACAAAATGTTCCTTTCCAACAAACTTTATTTATCACCAACGATATTCACTCAATCAACACATGTCTTTTAAATCTTAGTGTCACAATACCGCGAACAATCCGTCCTAAGCCCAAATTAAAGATCCAGACCTCAGGAAACAAATGTAAGTGTTATTGAAACCTGGTTTGGTGTTGTAGACGCAGTATAGTTGTTTCTAGAGAGAAGTTTGGTGTGTGTCTAAAGGGTAACGACTAGTTCTATTTTCCATCTTTTCAGTAATCCATGGCAGATTTAATCTGGTTTCCAAACAAGTCTCAATCGAGGTAAGAGAGGCTATAGCTGATCCAAGAGGGAGGGCAGCAAAATTGAATAATAAAAATGAGACTAATTAGGCTATTTTTTATCTATCTTTCCCACAGCTTGTTCTCTTTTTGGTCCTGATGAGAACTCTATAACTGTTTAGAGTTCGAAACGCGTAGACCCCTTGTTTCTCAGCCATAAAAACCTTGCAAAGAGAAGTGTTTGAATTAACCACACAAAAAAGAAACTTTGTCGGAATGTTTTATGGCGACTAAGGAACGTCGTGTATATATAAAAATCTGAACTAGTGTAAATAGTTTTGTTTTGTGTTGGATGAATGTGTAGAGTGGGCATGAATGAAAGTATGTAAAGTGCACAGTCAAATGCGAAAATGTTATTGAGGTTTTCTGGATTGGTATTTTTGTTTTTCTTCGTTTATTTTAATTGTATCACTGTTGCTATCAGAAAATGTAAAAAGTGAAAAATAATTTCTCAAAATATGCATGAATTTGAATAAATAGATACCTGATTAAATCGGACAAAAAAGTGGTCCACCCCATTTTTGTTTCAACTCAATTAGTGGGAGGTAATTTGTTTTTGAAAAAGCGAGTTGCAGTATTGGCATCTTTTTTTGTTATTTAGCTTCTGCACACGGCACATATTGTTATTAGAGCTTTGAGTCTAGTAGAATATTTTGCTTCACACGAAAATATGTTTTGCTATTGTATCAGCTTTGCTTGGTAAGCTATTTCTGTACAGTGAGTGCTGAGGCCTTCAATGTTATTTCAACACAGTGGTTGTGTGAGGTCTGATCTTCGCACGTTCTAGACATAACATATATGCAGCTGCGGCCAACTCTGGCTTTAGGCGCGTTTAATATTGCACTGCACAGAGCATGCCAACACACTTGATGATTCTTCGCATGCAGAGAGCTGGTGGAAGATGATGTGATCCCTTTCCACTAGGATCAGAGGTATGGGGCCGCCCTTCTAAAACCCAAAGAGACCTTCTTTAGATAAATTATAATATACTAGCAAGAGAGGGTAAGACTTAGGTGCCATTTAGCCTTCTTCCCTTTAGCATTTTAACATGCTTTCTCCCTTTGTATTTTATGGACTAGTAACTATGCTGATAACGTTGTTTCTTATAATATGTTTGCTTGTATTAGCTAAGATACTGCGCTTGAGAACACTGCATTAGAAATAAACATTTCAAACGTGCACGTGTCTTCATTTACTCCTCGTTCTGGATTGATATGTTGGTATAACGAAAGAGTGTTCATGTGTTCCATGCTACCTGAGGTGTTCTAAGTCCATGTTCTGGGTTGTCTAAACATTGGGAGTTTATAAGAACCAATGAGACACTGATTGTTAGTCTGGTAGGGGATTTTGGTACTAAGGTGACTTTTGGCACACCCTAATTCACTGAGGTTCCAAGTCTCTATGCACAGTTCTGTGTGAGAGCAGGATCCCTGCGACATGGCGCCCAACCGTTGGTGGTCTTTTACATGACACTTGAGTAGTGCTTCTATCAGTCCTTAACAACCTTCGCTATTGTTTCCGGAAGACAGTGGTGTCGGACGAACCTACCTATAGTTACATAGGTCTTTTCAAGCTTGAATCTTTTCAAACGGTTTCTTTTTGAATTACTACCCAGTTGTGCTATGTAGTTTTTATTGTACCTCTTTCTTACTGTGTCGCTATGGCTAATGCCGTTGATATTCCACAGCATAGTCGGATTGCGGTTTGCAATCATTTACAGTCTTATAATGTCCCTGTGGATGGCATGGCTGTGATCATGGTGGTGAGTGCGGAAGTAGCTTACTCATACGAAATTTTTTACTCGTGGGTGACCTTCCCGGCTGTGAATGTAAATACTAATCTGTTCGACACGTACACTGCGACTGCCATGCCACAGGAATATGTTCCCTATAGGACACAGGAAGATCCTATTAATGCTTGGCAGCACCGAGTTTGGTTTAATGGCGCCCTACCCCACTCTTTGTTAACTCCGAGGTTAGGTCCTTTGTCCATTCCAGGCACAACTTGGCCTGTTTTGGCTGAATTTACACCGCATCCTAGACATGAAGCGGTTCCCGTAGCAGATTTATGGCTGTTAAATACAGTCGCAATTAGTGTAATTCGGTCGTTAGTGCAGTACATTACCCGCAATCTCCCAGGCAGGGCCCCGGGTGCTGCGACGCTTCCTGCCGGACAGGGCGGAATGAAGCTCAGTCCTGTGATGGTGAATGCAGTAATGGGCAAGCGCCCCCAGAATAAGGATGATTTTCCTTTCTGGCTTGCCGAGAAGTTTGACCAGCTGGAAGCAGTATTTCCTAACACGACTCCTGGTGAAAACCACAGGATCCTGACAATTAGCATGCCAAAAGACTTGGTCCCGGAACCTGGTGACTGTGAGACATGGGGTAAGACCTTTGCGGCAGTGTATACGAGGTGCGTCGGTACTCCTTCAATGACTGTCCTTCCTACGGTCCTAAAGCGTGTTCAGGATGAGCACGGACCCGAGGCGGCGGTTGAATTGGGTATGCGCCTATGCGGCGTTTTTGACGTAGTTTCCGATCTCGTACTTGCAAATGTCAAGGGAGATGCTGTAAACTTTCAGGTGTCTAATGCTTTGCAGGCTGTACCCGATGTCGACAAACCCCGACAGTTAGCAAGAATTATTGTGGCGGCTTATAAGACCGTAGGCCGTAATAGTTTGGGCCTTAAGCCTTTCTCAACAGAAGAGAAAAAAAAACCCAAGGGCAGAAGTCAGAAACTGACGAACAGCCCAAGGCTAAGAAGCAAAATTGGCCGAAAAAACAATAGGAGTCTCGTCCTGCGTCTCCAGTGCCTGCACCTACAGAACGCATTTATGACTTGCGCGATCGCGCGACGATAAAATCACCTGATCATTTTCAGGTTTCTGAACAACGCTCTTCTCGTTCTTTTTAGAAATCATTGGCCTCATTGACCCGTGGTAGAGGAGGCGGCATTGGTCGGGGCAGCCAGCAGGGACACGACCAGCCCCGCCCGAAAGACGGTAAAGGCAAGCAGGATGATTCCACACCGAAAAGACCCTATTTTCAGAAAAAGAAAGTTGCCGCTTTAACAGCGAGATATGCCACAGATAGTGAGAACGCAGCTTCGGAATCAGACATGGGCTCTGACCTTGCTGGACAGCGCGGCGGAGATTACCATAGTGCGAGAGGCTCTGCGTTCACTACTGAAGGTGACAGCGACTGACCGATATGTTGTTGTGGAGACAGCTGACACTAGAGTAGCTCCCCCTGATAGACTTTATGAAATAGTCCTTTTAATTGAAGGTGACATACAACGTACCATAAAAGGGGTATTTTGGGAAAATCTTACGACTACCTATGACATTTTGTTAGCGGAGGCTGACTGGCCCCCACCTTTTGTGCTTGCAGCTCCGAGAGGGGAGGAGGTGATCCTCCCTAGTTTCGCGCACACTGTTTCGAAGGAGCATGCGCTGAATTTTGCAGAAGTGGGCTAAAGCCCTTGCGCCGGCTCTCTACCGTACACACTCTGGTTGGGATAGATTTTCCTCACACCACGAGATTCCCTTACGGTCTATGCCGCAGCCTCAACCTCAATATCCTATCAGACGCGAAGCTAAGGCTTCCGTTGCGGAAATCCTTGAACAATTGCAATATCAAGGTGTAATTGAAACTTGTGTGTCACCGATGAATAACCCTCGTTTTACTGTAACCAAGCCGGACGGCTCGTATCGTTTGGTATTGGATTACCGGCATCTGAACTCGCATTGTCGTACCTGTGCAGTACAGAATACCCACGGCTCTGCTTTAGTGGATGGTCTTGTGCGTAAACTGTTTAAAACACACTTGAAATTTCCAATGTTTTTTTTGCCCACAACTTGGATGGTCTAAGTTCCCAATGGACCAGTTTATCAAGTGACGGCAAACAGCGCCAATACAAACGTTTGCCGATGGGCTATAAGAACAGTCCAGGCGTGTTTGCTGCCCGCATTGTCTCTCTCTTAGAGAGAGTGGACACGGATGTGTGTTCGTATGTGGATGACATCTTTCTCACAGACGACGAGCTTTGGGCGCATCTGTGTCGCGTTGACCGCATAATTTGTAACTTTGCGGACTTCGGTTACAAATTCAACTTTGCAAAGTCTCACATTGCAGAGTACACAGTGTTGTTCTTGGGCTATGAGCTCAACAATGAAGGTCGAGGATTGGCTCCTCACTTCTTGGAGAAATGAGCACAACTGCACGCTCCTACAACTCTCAATAAATTACAGTCCTTGCTGGGATTTTAGAATTTCGGGTGTACATACATTCCTGAATATGCCCAGCGTATCAAGCCTTTGTATGCTTTGATACAACCTACTTTTACCAAATCATGCTGGCTGCCAGAACACTCAGCTATTTTGCAATCTTTGCAGGCTGATCTTTTAGAATCTAAATTCTTACTGACTCGTGATAACCACACCAACCTGGTGATAAGAATCATCCCTGGGGCGGTGGGTTTCACTTACCTTACTTTTAATGAAGGAGACACAGTACCTATTGCTTACAAGTCATACTTGTACACTTCGGCTGAAATGCGGTTTTCCTCTGTGGAAAAAGTATTGACAGCAGTGCAGATGGCGATTCTTAAGGAACGTGCGCTGTCACAGGGAAAACGCGTATTGGTTGTTACCCCGTATCCTGCTTTGGAGGCAGTTACGAAAGCCAGTGTACCAAATTCTAAAGCTTTGCACCCTCGGTGGATACAATGGGCAGCATCATTGACATCTCCGGGTGTCACATTTATTTTTGATGCCTCCTTACAGTCGCAGGAGTTTTTGCAATATGAATTCGTTCATCCTGCACCTTTGGCTATGCAGCCTTTGGAGGATTCCCATTGTATCATTTACACTGATGGTTCAGCGCAAGTTGCGCATGGGTCTAAGCATGCATTCGTTTCCGCTTGCGCCATTGTGGTAGGTGCCATGGTGAATGATGAGTTCAAGTCCAGAGTTGTGCACACGCAGACTCTAGGGGACTGCACCGCACAATTGGCAGAGCTTCGTACTCTGATGCTTGCATTGGAGTACGCTGATCCTAGTGTGACGACTCTTATTGTGAGTGATACTTACTACTGTGTTCAGTCTTACAATGAGAACCTCTTCTTTTGGATTCAGAATGATTTTCGTGATTCCAAGGGTAGCACAATAAAACATAAAATGATCTGGGTCCGAGTGGCTGAGCTCAAAGAGCAATTGCCACTCATGTTTGTAATTCACACTTTAGGTCATCAGCACATAGGAGTCGACGCTGTTGGCAATTCGTTAGCAGATGAGGCCGCGAAATCAGCAGTATCGTCATATTTAGTTGCAGCAGTTACACTATCCAAAAGTAAGATTGATGATGATATCTTGGCAGCTGTTGCTGTGACTGAGAGGGGAAGTAAATATCCTAAGGGGTTCCCTTCGAAGTATTCATACCACTTAAGTCCTGATAAAGTTCCTTATGTGAAAATACCTGACGTTGGTGAGAGGTTGATTACCAACGCAGATCGCAGGCACACATTGCTCACAGCGGCCCATGAAGGAGTTGCGTCTGCGCATGCGGGCGTTTCGGCTACTGTGGCTCAGTTACAAGAGCGTTTCTGGTGGCGGGGACTGTACAAACAGACGCGTGATTATATCCTTCAATGTGACATTTGCCAGCAGATTAAGCCTTCAATTGATGTGCATCCGCCCCAGACGCAGTTGTACATATCTAATAAACCCCTAGGTTGTGATTACTTAGATCACTGCGGTCATTTTTCTTCTGATACCGCGTATAAGTACATCTTAGTAGCAGTTGATTCATGCACACGCTTTGTGTGGGTGTGGCCTCACCGCAGCGCTGATTCACGAACTGTCATAAGAGACTTGCGTGTATTTGTAGGGATTTTTGCCTGTGGTACCTTCCATTCGGATCAGGGTCCGGCTTTCGCCTCTAAGGCATATAAGGAGGCCATGACTTCGTTGGGGGTCCAAGTCAAGTTTTTGTCTCCATACAGACCTGAGGGTAATAGTGTTGTAGAACGAATGAACCGAGATTTAAAGCAGTCTTTGACAGCTCGAGTTATAGGCACTGGCAGCAATTGGCTGGCCCACCTCAATAGCGTGCAGCGTGCCCTAAATAATCTCCCTAGAAGGTCTCAGGGTGGGCGGACCCCATACGAGATGCTCTTTGGTATCAAGATGTTTGTACCGGACCTTGACGGTCTAGACTCAGCGGCTGTTGCTGCCTCCTTTGACGTAGATGAACATTGCAATGTTTTACAGAATCTACAAGAGACAAGAGACAGTCTTGCAAAGGAACATTTGCCCTCCACCTCGGATGATGCGTTGCAGATCCCGGTAGTTGGCTGGCTACCCCAAGTTAGAGAACTGGTTCGGGAGAAGATCGAAAACAAGAAAGAATTTTGTCCCTCTTATCGAGCTCCAGTTCCAGTGCTTGGTGTGAAAGGCACAAGAACAGTCATTTTACCACCACTTCCAGGTCGTAAGGAAAACAGGAATATCTCCATTGACAATGTCAAGATACACAGAATGGCCGATTCTTCTTAGTATGACACCGGCGGTCTCATGTCCTTCGATTTTGAAAAATTCTGTTTTGGCCCTCACTGGCTTCAAATCCTGTGCCTGATGTCTCCCTCGAGATGCCTGCAATTTCTAGTCTTTTATTGAGTACACTGCTTGGTACTCAACTTGATGAAACTGACTACACTTACCCAACTGACTTATCGATGCCTGATTTACAAACTCGCTTGGCCACAGAATCCAGATTTTCATTTGACACTGTTTCACACACATCAAGAAAGCCTTCAAGAATTACTGTTTATGCAAGACTGTTTAAAAAACATTTTTTGATTCCCCATTGGACCTATATTTGGCTGCTGCTTTTTTGATTTACCTTTTTATGTCAATTGTTTTAGTGTTTTATTTTTTCCGTCTCGTCAATGGACACTATGTCGAGGACAGAACATGCATTCGACATATCAATGGAACATTGGCACCCCATTCCTCATCACACAGATTGAAGAGAGACTTGGCTTTTGTTAACATCACTGCCTGGCCTGTCCTGGATGGGATTGTATGGGATGCTGTTAAATTTCAAATCCATGGCCCCACTGAGGTTATAAATGTCCCTAATGTGCTTAGAGTTATCATGGGGGATGTAGTTAAACAAAATATACGTTCTGATGATTGGGATGTTCAGGCCGTAGAAGCGTTGTTTTCTGATTTGAAATATTATGCTGCCTTTGATGCTGAAGATGCGTATTTAGGATCTGCTAATTACAGTGATTTATATTGTTACCAACATTTTGGCAACCACTACCTGCATAAAACTAATACCAGGGGGAACACTGTAAATTATACACAATGGGAACATTGTCCAGCTGCTATACAAGGCAGTTCTGCTACCTTTTTGAAAAGGTTAACTTATTTTACTGATTTTAATCAGTCAAATCCCAATGCATTTTATTTAAAAATGACCGAAAAGTCCACATCCAAAGTTAGACTGACCGATACTAAATTATTGTACTCAAAGTCCTTTCTAGACCAGTTAGCTGTTGGAGGCTACGAGTTGTGGAAGGAAACAGTTGACCTTAAATCTGTTTGGGGTTCTAAAAGTTGGCAGGTGCAAGGCACAGAGGCTTTGCACCGTGCATGTCTCATCCCGAATCATATGTTGTTTTTGAATTCTACAATTTCACAGACAACATGCTTTGGATTGGCTACCTCTAAAAAATGAAATACTCCTTCTTTTCCTGACTTAGAGGAATATTTGGGTTGGGGTAATACTACAAAATGTTCGATCAGAGAGTTGCAAACTCTGTTGCTAAATTCTTCGTTTAACATATCAAGTTTGGATCCCAATGGCTGGTTGCTCTGGCACAGAAGTGCTGACTCGTGCCAGCATCATTTTCTGGCTTTGGCTCAAGGCTTTACACAGGTCAGGGTGGATCCCCGTTTTGAAAGTGACCATTCTGTGACTACCTATTCTGTAGGCAAAATATGTCAGAATTGGCTCAAACATTCTACCTTGGCGTCAGTTAAATTGCATTTATCTAAACTGACTGACGATGTTGATCTGAATGATTTCATAAAAGGCCCGGCTAAAGGTAGATCTAATAGATGGATATAAGCTGTTTATAACGAATTCTGGAAAACATCCCAGATTGAGGCGGCTACCCGCCTTAGGGCTATAGATCAAGCTAATTTAGAAAAAGTGCTAGCAGTTGTAGATAATAGCATTAACACGCTTTCTTCCCGCATTTACACATTAGATAATATTGTGTCATCTGTTGTTGATATTGTGCAAGATGAAGTGTCTGTATTGTACCATGGTCAAAATCCATTGCGTTCTATTATTCAGTTTGCTTGGACCCTGCAGACGCTTAAGGCAGGAAAAGTGCCATGGCATTACATGAATACCTCTTCCCTGTTTGCCCCATTTAATTTGACTGACAAGCAGCGTTTACTTTCAATGAAGGATACCTCTTTTTCCATGTTACATATTGAGCGGTTAGAGTCTTTACCGTTTTCTGTGGCAGAGGCCACTACTGCAACATGGCTTATCCACGGATTGATAACTCTCCCGTTTCCTTTGTTTGAGTTTAAAAACTGTATGAAATACTTTGCCATTGGTAGATATGAGCCTCTTGGTAGTTCTTATCTCCATGAAGCCTGGTCGCTTCCTTTTACATATAGAAATAAGTAGAACAGTAGTGGTGTATCCAAATTGGAAAAGACCGCACATACACAAGCAATAATGAGATGAAGAACAATACTGGATAAGTAGAAAATCTTTAGTTTATAAAGACGGAGTGCTGCATAGACCACTATCCCCCACTACCAAGAGGGACCAATGACAATCAAAAGATTGGCCACGCCCCCAAGCCGACTCCACCCCCCCGCAGTGGGATAAACCATGTGCATATTCCGGTCGCGCTGCGGGCGAGACGTTTGCGTGCCGAAGGCGCGCCTAAGCCAAGCCCGTCTGCGCCCGTCCGCGACCGACCGGGACTAGGGGCTACACCCCCTATCGGTTCTACCCCAACTCTGCCCATACCTATCCGTTACTCGCGCAGTGAGCTGCTAGCCATTAACAAAGTCAATACGAATACAAAAACTCATCTGTGCACCCAAACCGGCCCTGGCTCTTCCTATGGACCCATTTCCTGCCTCGCCTGCCGTTGGTCTAGCATGGGTCAAACCCCAACAGACCATCTCACAATCATCGGGAAAAACCAAAACTTTCTGGCACTGAAATGTCTATACTTTAACGCCAGATCCCTACCTAAACATGCCCTGGACATCTGGGATCTACTGATATCAAAGGCCCCAGACCTGGTTTTCATTACCGAAACCTGGCTATCTGAAACCAGTGTTCCAGACCTAGCAAATGCCCTTCCTCCTAATTACAAAATTATTACACAAGACAGACCGGGCAAAAAAAAAGGTGGCAGAGTCGCTGTGATCTTTAGTGATCACCTAACGTGCCTCGCCGAACCTACAACTGTCTATACCGAACATCAGACCCTACCTTTCAAAGTACTTTTTGAAGGCCTTACCATTATAGCCGGAGCGGTCATATATAACCCCCCAGGGCAACAAGCTAGCTTAAGCGCCAAACTACTGAACCAACTGCTACCACTTTGTCTGAAAAACAAAAACTATATGGTAGTCGGCGATTTCAACATCCATTATGAAAGAGCGGATGCCCCTGGATCTTCCCAATTGGAATACGACATGGGAATTTTACAACTAAAGCAGTGGATAGTGGGCCCCACACATTCAGCTGGCCATACCTTAGACCTACTATTCACCAACATTGAGTCGACCGATATTGAAGAAATCCTACCCCTATCCTGGTCCGACCACTCCATGGTATCCTTCTCATTTAAACTTCCCGGTAAACCTCTGAAGCCCAGAACTACCCCGCCCATGGCCAGCAGAGCCTGGAGGCTAATTAATGAATCAAACTTTCAAAACTATTTTCTTGAGACAGCCACCACACCGGCGGATGATTCTCCCGTCTGTAAAGACGCCGCTCTATTAGATGCCGGAATCCGGCAAACGCTAGACAAACTAGCCCCCATGCGGGAATCGAGGAAAAAAACCACAAACGAGAAATGGTACACCCCTCACCTCAAGAAACTCAAAAAGGAATGCCAAAAAAATGAACATCTATGGAGACAGATGAAAGATAGTGAAGCGAGAGCAAACTATATTACCAAACGGAAACAATACATCTCGGCCATTAAAGATGCAAAAAAGGCGTATTTTACTCAACGCATTCATGAGAACAGCAACTCAGCAAAAGAACCGTTCAGAATAGTGAAGGAGCTTAGCAAACCATCCAGCACCTCACAAACCCTCACCCCCTCAACCGAGGCTTGTGAGCGCATCAGCACTTTCTTTTCCGACAAAATTAATAGAATATACTCAACCTTCACTCCCCTAAATACCCCTAGCAAGCCGGACAACCCTGGCGAGCACATAATGACATCAGAGAGATGCAACGACCAATTAGACTTAGGCAATACACCTCGTCTAACTAGTTTTCAACTACTCTCTGAGGAGGAGGTATTAGCGCTACTGAGCACAGTCAAATCCGGATCCCCCTCGGACCCCTGCCCCCACTTCGTGTTTTCCAAAATCGCACCCACGCTCTGCCCCCTTGTCACCCAACTCTTCAACAAGTCGCTAACCACCGCTACCTTCCCTGAGGCCTGGAAACACACCTCCGTGACCCCCCTCTTGAAGAAAGCAGGATCCGACATTTCTAATCCAGAGAACTACAGAACTATCTCCCAGCTTCCCTATCTCTCCAAAGCCTTGGAGAAGTCGGTCAATATACAACTGACCCGGTATCTGGAAGATAACTCTCTCCTGGATCCATCTCAAACCGGCTACAGAGCTAACAATAGCACCGAGGCAACGTTGCTGGCAGTGTCGGACAGTATCAGATGCTCCACTGATCAAGGGGGATCGGTGGCACTGATACTGCTTCACCTGTCAGCGGCGTTTGATACGGTTTCCCACGACTGCCTGCTAAACACACTCCTGAGTAAAGGAGTGCAATCAACAGCACTGAACTGGATTCGATCCTTCCTGAGCAATCGTACCCAGGCAGTGCATATGGGTCAGTTCCACTCAAAACCCAACACCATCGGCTGTGGTGTCCCCTAGGGGGCCTCTTTGAGTCCCACTCTCTTCAATGTCTATATTTCATCACTGGCCGACATTGGAAGGAAGTGGGGCATTGGCATATGCTCTTATGCTGATGATACACAGCTGATGTTGGCAATGGATGAAGGGCCTGAGACAACAAAGAAAAAGCTTCACGACTGTCTCTCCGAGATGGCCCAATGGATGCACAACCACTGCCTAAAATTAAACGCCGGCAAATCGGAGATTCTCTCGTTCGGGGGAGCCAAACTCATATGGGACGCCACATGGTGGCCACCCACACTAGGACTGGCCCCCACTCCAAAACAACACGCGAGAAACTTGGGGATCATCATGGACGACGCCCTGTCCATGAAGGACCACGTCCGATCACTCTGGGGCAAGGGTTTTGCCATACTCAAACTTCTCTCAAAGATATTCCCCTGGATACCCCAGGATTGCAGACGCTCAGTCACGCAAGCCCTACTGGTTAGCCGCCTGGACTATGGCAACGCATTATTCGAAGGGATGAACGAACAACTCTTCTCCCGCCTTCAGGTCTTGCAAAACCAGGCGGCCAAACTGGTCTGTAATAAAGGCAAGCGAGACTCGGCATCGGAATGCCTAAAGAAACTTCATTGGCTACCGATGCGCCAGAGAGCTGCCTTCAAACTACTAAGTTACACGCACAGAGCTCTTCACAAAACTGGTCCCACAATTTTCCAAGGGAGGATCGACTTCTGCGTTCCCAACAGGAATCTACGATCAAGTCAATCAGCTCTGGACAAACCTAAGCGTATTTACAAAGTCAGAACAGGTGGCCTCGCCTTTTCCTACCTGGCAGCCAGAAGATGGAATGACCTACCTTCCGACCTTAGACACACCACAAACTATCTTCTGAGTCTCGAAAAACTGAAAACCCACCTTTTCCCTAAAACATAACCCTTCCCTAAAACATAACCCCCCAGCAATGCCTTAGTAGTCTCTCTTGGTTCATAGCGCCGTGATATCCCTTGGGATGAGTGTCGCGCTTTATAAATACCGAAAATAAATAAATTGGCAAATATACAATTAGAGAGAGAAGGTCAAAAAAGAGCACAATCCTAGAGCACATGTAAAGAAAAAGACTAATAAGTCTTGAATTTATAGTGTCCACAACACTTAAGCTGTCTGTATTAGATGTTTTCAGTCTTTGGACAAGACAAAGGAGCGGAAAAGGGGTTCAAATTTTCATTTTCTTTATTTGTAGATCCATAAAATCAAAGTTGATAGGAAACAGCCGACACATGTTTCGTCAGTACTAGCAATAAGTACTATGACTTTTTCAAGGCTAAAAAAGAGAAATATTGGTTCGACGCATGTAACCTGGTGTCATTTGATACGACAGAAACAGTGGGACTCAGGAATCATGAATAGTAAAAAAGGTCCATGTGATCCTATAGAGTGACTCCAATTATTGTAGTCTGGAGAAAGGCAACTTGAAATGTCATCTCAAGCTCAGAGGACGGTCAAAGATCCCCGTAAATATTGGGAGGTGATGTGGGTCAGTGAAGCACACTGCACACGTAACTGCAGGCTGCTGCAGCCTTGCCTCGAAGGAATATAGAGGCGATATTATCACGGATAGCCCCACATGATAACGAAGCCGTGCTTCACTGGCCCACATCACCCCGACTCAGGATTCTCCTATTTGATAGAGTGTGGATTACTATCCATATATCCCACATAGGGAGGCTTAAACAAATATTGTTTCTGGATACACCTCCCAATGTTTACGGGGATCTTTGACCCTCCTCTGAGCTTGAGATGACATTTCAAGTTGCCTTTCTCCACACTACAATAATTGGAGTCACTCTATACGATCACATGGACCTTTTTTACTATTCATGATTCCTGAGTCCAACTGTTTCTGTCGTATCAAATGACACCAGGTTACATGCGTCGAACCAATATTTCTCTTTGTTAGCCTTGAAAAAGTCATAGTACTTATTGCTAGTACTGACGAAACACGTGTCGGCTGTTTCCTATCAACTTTGATTTTATGGATCTACAAATAAAGAAAATGAAAATTTGAACCCCTTTTCCGCTCCTTTGTCTTGTCCAAAGACTGAAAACATCTAATACAGACAGCTTAAGTGTTGTGGACACTATAAATTCAAGACTTATTAGTCTTTTTCTTTACATGTGCTCTAGAATTGTGCTCTCCTTTTACATATAAATGCCTTAGGGAGGGCAAAGAAGTTTATTTGAATGGTGAAGAATGCACTGAAACACCGGATCACTCATTAATGTGTAGACATATCCAATTACACGGCTCCTGTAATCAGAATGACCCAAATTTAGCCTGTATTTTGAAAAGTACCCCCGTGCCTGCTATCGTTCCCACATTCACATTACTGGCAAACGGGAGTTATTTACTATTAAACAATGAGGATTGCTGTGGGTTAATAAAAGGAATTGCTTATGTCGTTACCGTCAGTGGGCGTGTGGTTTGTTGTAAGAATGTAATGTATCCACCCCCGCATCGGAAACTGGATGTTTCCATCTGGCCCAAGATTCCGACCTTGAAAGCAGAGTTCAATAAGATGAGTCGCATGATAAGAGCTCTATTGTCCCAAAAAGAAGTTGCCCTCACATCTGGTCGTGAAACATTTGTCCTTCACGTGGCTAACACCCGCACAGAGGTGCATGCTTTATTAAATACTGACTTGCCCTTGCATTTCGGTGAATTAATTCACACAATCTTTAATGCATCCTCCACAACTGGGCTGGCGCACTTTTTCAAAGTGGTTAGCAGTGGCCTTGTGACTTCATTTCAAAGTATATTTGGAGTCTTTCCTGCTTTCTTTCATTTGATCTTTTCCAGCTTATTTGGTGGATTTTCCATTCTACTGGCACTGGCTGCAGGCGTTCTTTTGCTGTTTTGTTTCATTCAAAATGGATGCACGTCCTGTGTTCGAGACGAGCTGTCACGACTGGCACTGTTTCGCAACAGAATGCTTGAGTACTATGGAGTGCTGCCACTTGCCACCTTAAGTGCAGCTTATGGATTATCGTTTTGATTTTCCTATTTTACATGTCCAGCCTGTCTTTCATTGCCTGAGTTGCGATTTCGACTGGGCCCTGGATTTGTGTCTCTGCAATACGGTGTCTCCTGATGTGGATTATAACCAGCTCATGAGCCCCTTAGTTGCTCATGGATTGCTTTGTTCTGACGGAGGGATTATGGCCTTTGCATCAATGCATGGAATAATGGGTCGTAGGAATGTATTCACAGCGGCGCAAGATTTCTTGGCACACAGCTTCATTGAGAACCCACCGAGTTCCCCTCTGATGGTGTTAGAGGTTCTGGTAATTGAAGAGCATGTATGTTCTTTCCCGCTATTGAATTGGATGGCTGAACTATTTTCGGATGAGAACAGTGACTTCCTATTGGAAGCTGTTGCTGCATATTTTGCATATTCAATGTTAGGATGAAGTATGTCATCCCCATTTATTGGACATTGAACATTTTTTCTTTTCTTTTTTTTTTCTTTTCTAGCATATGAAAACTTTCTCTGCCCCATGCTTATTGACTCTGCTAAAGCCAATGACTAAAATGATCAGCCGTTACCGACCGGTATGTGGGCTCCTACATCTGGCCCCTAGTTTTTGGGTGACATTTAAAAAAAAAAAAATTTCACTTGCGCAAATTTGAGCTGACTGTCGTTCTTGAACTCTGCATTCCAAAAATGTGCCCCTTATCTTATCTTATCTTATCCGTGCTCAGATCAAGGGAGGGTGTCATATAGATATGCTTTGCCTTCACACTGTGTTAAGTTAGCATGAGCTTATTAGAAGTTTAAACACCATTTTACCTTGCTGCTGCTTCTGCACACGGCACATATTGTTATTAGAGCGTTGAGCCTAGTAGAATATTTTGCTTAACACGAGAATAATATGTTTTGCTATTGTATCAGCTTTGCTTGGTAAGCTATGTCTGTACAGTGAGTGCCGAGGCCTTCAAGGTTATTTCAACACAGTGGTTGTTGTGAGGTCTGATCTTCGCACGTTCTAAACATAACATATATGCAGCTGCGGCCAACTCTGGCTTTAGGCACGTTTAATATTGCACTGCACAGAGCATGCCAACACACTTGATGATTCTTCGCATGCAGAGAGCTGGTGGAAGATGATGTGATCCCGTTCCACTAGGATCAGAGGTATGGGGCCGCCCTTCTAAAACCCAAAGAGACCTTCTTTAGATATAATATAATATACTTGCAAGGGAGGGTAAGACTTAGGTGCCATTTAGCCTTCTTCCCCTTAGCATTTTAACATGCTTTCTCCCTTTGTATTGTATGGACTAGTAACTATGCTGATAACGTTGTTTCTTATAATATGTTTGCTTGTATTAGCTAAGATACTGCGCCTGAGAACACTGCATTAGAAATAAACATTTCAAACTTGCACGTGTCTTCATTTACTCCTCGTTCTGGATTGATATGTTGGTATAACAAAAGAGTGTTCATGTGTTCCATGTTACCCGAGGTGTTCTAAGTACATGTTCTGGGTTGTCTAAACATTGGGAGTTTGTAAGAACCAATGAGACACTGATTTCTAGTCTGGTAAGGGATTTAGGGTACTAAGGGGAGTTTTGGCACACCCTAATTCACTGAGGTTCCAAGTCTCTATGCACAGTTCTGTGTGAGAGCAGGATCCCTGCTACAAGCTCAAACTCTAAAGCATAATTTGTGTCTGGAAATGGCCTAAAAGAAGGGAAACTTGAGACCCCAAAAACTGTCAACTGTCAAGCAGCTAGTTGGGCTGTGCGAGTATAATCCCTGCAAGACTTCTGCCTGTGACCAGAACTGAGGGCCAGGGACTGTTAGTCTCCCAGCTGGGTGAGGGTAAATCTTCCAGGGAATCCACAATCACCTGCCCTGGAGTTTGGAGCATCAGCACCTGCCTGCTTGCCAAGACGAGTGTGCCCTTTGAGGAAGAGGAGAGCGCGGGAGGGAGCGAGGTCCAGTGCGGGAATCCTGACGGGTGATTACCTGTAGCAAGGTGCGAAGAAAAGGCAGCTGCACCATTTGCACTGTTGCTTGTGTGCAGAGAAAAGTTGGTGATCCCTGTATGCCAGAGGAGGGCCACAGTGAGGTGAGCTGAAACCGTTGCTGCACAGAACGTGTATTCGCCACTTTGTGGAGTTAAGTTGGCGACCCTGTATGTCAGATGGTGCCACTGTGATGATTGCTGCCATGTTAATCAGGCCATAGCTCTGTGCCGTATCAAGTCAATGACCCTGTACACCAGTTGGGGTCGCCATGAAGACTGCTGCTTGCCAATCGGGCCATAGTCTGCCCGTCGAGGAGGAACAGTGACCACATAGTGTAGACGAAGCCACTGGGACCAAGCAAGTAGCGCAATCTGGTCGAAACTGTCGATTCTAGCATTCCTGCGCTGTGACTGAGCATCATTATCACTCTTCTTTGCTGCCTTCTAAATGACCAGTGCTTTAAGTTCAATTGATTAGTGTTCTACCGCTGGCCATCAGATGCTGATTTAGTGACTTATAGACTATTTATTCTAAAAATATAAAATAAGATTTTATAAAAGTGCTATGACAAGGTCAATGATGGTCGCCCTCCCTCCCTCTTGTTTCCTGTTTCTTCTACCTTTCTCACCCACCAAGTCTCAGTTTATTCTCCCGACAGAAGGAAAACAAGCATTTGCTATGCAATAAGGTTCGCATTTGCGAGAGTTTAATCAATTGGTATTGTAAATGACAATGCCTTTTATTTATGTTTTAAAAACCAACACATAAATAAAAGGCATTGTCATTTACAATGCCAATCGCTCAAACTCTCGCAAATGTAAGACCTATTGCATTGCAAATCCTTGTCTGTTGGGCTCCCAGGGGTACTGAATATTTGGACTCACAAATATCCAGAACTTTCTTTGAGAAAATGCAAGTAAGACTGAGAAGGGATAATTTCGAAGGGGTCTGAGTTCTCATCCCTCCCCTTCAAATTAGACCTATGGCCATCTTAATTTGTGAGAGGTGCTCTAATATGGGAGAAAGGCTGATGAGAGGCAATAGATAAGAGCAACAAATTACAGTGTACACATAGCAAAGTTGTTTTTTTTTAAAATTATTTATTTATCATTTTGACAAAACAAAACAGGCAACCTTAGAACAGATTGAAGGTATACATACATTCCAATCACAAATGATATGAAAGACAATAATTGCATTACAGGTACATAAATCAGGTAGGCGCATGATCAGCAATACGGAGCGACCATTGGGATTGTGTCAACATAGTTCAAGATCAGTATATCAACTGCACAGTGTCCGTTTCCACGGAATAAAGCTCTACTAATGCGGGCAATGGAAGTCACAGGAGTCTCTATAGTCATCCTCACGTGTTCAAACAGCATCTTTCTGCACCAACACATACGCTGTGTAAGGCCCCCAAATGTCTTGTGGCTTAGATGCAGATGGCAATCCCTCGGAATAACAGGTAAGTTGGTCACGGCAGTATGCCAGGTCTTGCAGACACTGTTTCAATGTAGGTACCCGCCGCCCTCCCCAACACAGTGCTACCCTACGTTTGGCCAACTGCAAGGTGAGCACCACCAGTTTGCTCACCCCCGCTGGTATCTTGGACACAATCCCCAACAGACATACCTTGGGGTCACATCCAATCTGAACACCTGCCATATCAGACAGTGCCTCGGACACGCTCATCCAAAATTCAAATATGCCAGGGCAAGTCCATGCCAGATGCATGAAGTCAGCTCCACCCAAGCCGCAACGCACACAACAGCTAGATTCTCTCAGTCAGTCTATATTTATGCAACTGCGCTGGTGTGTAGTACATTTGATGTAGATATTTATAGTGCAGAAGTTTAAAATTGCCATTCACAGCAAACCCCCCAGTCATCACACAGCTTTCTTCCCACTCGTCGTCCGTCAATGGCTGCGGCAGGCTGGCATCCCATTTAGCCCTGGAGCGCGATCCTACGGCGCCTTCATTTATCTGTGAGGTCTGATACAATCGGGAGACCAGCTTTGTTCTATTATTGGCCGTATAAAGCAGTTGTAAAGCCTCCATGGTGTTTGGTTCCGTAGGAAAAGTGGGATAGAGGCTACGCACCGCAGCCCGGAATCTAGCGTAGATGAATGTGTCCATTGCTGTGTTACCCCCTTTCTCTAAAAAGCCCTGTAGTGTGATAAACGACCCATTTACAAATGCGTCGCCCATAACCTGAAGCCCAGCAGTATGTAGAATCTGGAGTGCTCCGACTTCACTCGTCACTGATATATTAGCATGATGCAGCAATGGCATGGCAGGGGCATACAGTGGTAGCCGTTTCGCTCTCCTCCCCAATTCAGACCACGCTCGAGCCGTACACTGTACAGTATCAACTTCACCTTTTTCATACACTGAATGCGTATTCACAATCATAGCTTTAAGGGGCAGCGGGTGGACCGCTCCAGCCTCAATGGCCACATGCGGCGTGAATGGCTGCGCCGACTGCCAATATGAAGCAAAATGCGCTTGCCCGCACAAATAATCTAATTGCATGTCCGGAATTGAGGCCCCCCGAGTGCATAGGGTTTCGTCAGTGTGTCCCAACCTATGCGAGGTTTTTTACCACCCCATGCAAGCGTGATTAGCAATGATCTGAGTGTGTCAAAGAAGTGGCCCTTCAAAACAATCGGAATGTTAACAAATAAATATAAAAACTTAGGCAGCACCACCATCTTGATCAGGGCGACTCTGTCCGCGAAGGACAAAGGCAAACATATGCATCTAGACACCTGGTCTTCAAGTTTGGACACGGCCACCCAGTAGTTAGCCCTAAGCACTTCCTGTGGGTCTCGATGAATCCAAATGCCGAGGTAGCGGACAGGGTCTGACGCCCACTCCAATGGGAAATTCAACTCAAACATCACCGTACGACTTGTGAGCGGTAATATGAGGGACTTAGTCCAATTGATGGCTAAGCCCGAGAACCATTCAGAGCGTACATATTCCCGAATCACGCCCTCCAAATACTGTTCCGGCTCTCTGACATATAAGAACATGTCGTCCGCATACATTGACACAGCCAATGGTTGTTGGAAGAATCTAAGGGCCGAGTCAGCATGCCTTTGCCTCAGTATACACGCCCGCGGCTCCAACACAAGAGCAAATAGCAAGGGCGACAGTGGACACCCCTGCCTAGTGCTCCGCCTGATTGGAAAGGCATCCGAGACATGCCCATTGACGCGTACCCGAGCCATCGGATCAGTGTACAGTAGCCTTATCCAATCTGTGAAGCAAATTGGCACCCCCATCCGGTGGAGCACTGCAAGCATGTATCTCCACGCAATTGCAACAAACGCTTTGGCGGCGTCCAATAAGACCGCCGCCGCTGATAGTTCTGGCTTGAGCAAATGGAGAACAGCAAATAGAGCTCTCAGATTGTGAGCCGTGGAGCGCGTTGGAATGAAACCTGACTGGTCCGGAAGAACCATAACGTTGAGCAACAGACGCAGTCGTGTCGCCAGGACCTTAGCAAGGATTTTCACATCAGTGTTCATAAGCGAAAGCGGTCGGTAGGACTCACATTTGTCCAGTGGTTTGCCTGGTTTGGGTAGTGCAACTATCAGAGCCTCCCTGAGCGTGACGGGTAGTTGCTGCTGATCAAATGCCTCTGAATACATGGCCGTGAGGTGAGGCAGTAGCAGTTCCGCATATTCTTTGTAAAATTCGGAAGGGAGACCGTCGGTGCCCGCAGCCTTCCCGTTTGGCAGTGCAGCGATGGCATCTCTGATCTCTGTCTCTGTCAGATGGTGCATTAAAAAATCCTGCTGTCCCTTTGATAGCCCCACCAAGGCCACATCATCTAGATATTGCGCTATCTCGTCTTCGCTGGCCGTGGTTTTATGCCCATACATTGCTTTATAAAATTGGACAAATTGTTCTAATATATCGGCAGTGTCTGTAACGGACTTATCGCCCTCTGTGAGTTCTTGCACTCCGCAGTACTTAGCCCAGGGCTCCGTGATCCTTTCAGCAAGTCACCGCCCAGGACGGCCACCCTCACCATAGTATCGGGCTCTGCGACGCCTCGACAAGTGCCTCACCTCCTGCTCAGCCAGCTCATTATATTCGTCCATCTTCAGCCGTATAGTAGCCAGGAGGGACGCTGCCGATGTCTGCTCATACTGCCTCTCTAAGCTCGTCAGCTCCCGCTCCAGCCTACTCATGGAGTCTCGTAATGACTTAAGCACCCCATCCTGTAAGCCTATGCACACACCCCTTATAGTCACTTTGAACGCCTCCCATACAGTACACACATCAGTCACAGATCCAACATTCACCGCAAAGTAAGTCTCTATAGCCTCTCGTATGCCTTCACAAAACACCGAGTCAAGTAGAGCCGTAGGTTGCAATTTCCATGTGAATGGGGCAGGGGCGTATGCCGGGAGAACCGTGTCAATCAGTACAGGCGCATGGTCCGACAATGTACGGGGCAAATGCACAGCGTTCACCACCCAGGCATTCACATCCTGTGTCGCCAACCAATGGTCCAGTTGGGACCAGGTGTCATGCGCATAAGTGTAACATGTTCCCTCTTTCACACCGGGATGATGCAAACGCCACACATCCACTAGTCCTAAATCATTCATACCATCCTGCACCGCTTGCTTGACATGAACAGTGTTGCTCGACTTCCTATCAATCTCCTGATCCAATACCACATTGAGATCACCTCCGCATATAATGGCAGACATTGGCAGTGCAAAAACTTTGTTCCACAACACTGTAAAAAGTTCAGGGTTATCTACATTCGGCCCGTACACATTTACCATTGTGATCAGAGTTCCACATAATTTCCCTTGCAATATTATGTACCTGCCCTGCTCATCGACTTCCTCATATGTACTCTCAAAAGGGATATCCTTCTTTATTAATATCATGACCCCCCTAGCATATGATGAGTACGTAGAGGCAAGACGCACCCCCGCCCAATGTCTGGCCATGGATGTCACAGTATGCGCCGTGAGGTGCGTTTCCTGTAGGAAAGCAATCTGAACATTGTGGCGATTCATATATGCCACGACCTGTCTGGTTTTCTTCGGATTATTCAATCCCCGTACGTTCCATGTAAGCCAAGTGATTTTACCTACCCTACCTATGAGAATCAGAGAATAGTAACCTGTAGCGGATAGTAAAGTAGCACACCTTCAAATTCCGTTGCCAAAACTCGTTAACACTTAGTCCATGAATCTCCCCCCGAGCAACCAAACCCCAATCCCACCCAGATCCCTCAAACCCCTCACCCACTTCAGCTCCCCCAACATGCCAAAGCTTCCCCAAAAGCGCAACAACCTTCCCCCTCCCACCCACCCCATCAAACCATTGTTGGGGTACACCCATATGTGGGGGCACAGAGGTGTAGAAAAAGGGTTAGGCAGATCAGGTCGATTACCCCTTTTCATGGTTTGCCCGGCGTTAGCCGCCTCTCACCCAACTCACGGTTACCAAATAAAGAGGCAGGCGCTGGAGAATGGAAGGCAGGAAACAGGAGTTTATTCCGACGGAGCAGAACACGTCAAATCAGACAACAGGGTATCTTCTCGAGGTGCTCTAAACGCATCCTTGAGGCCTGGCCTCTTATACACGGGTTTATTGCTTTATTACATGAAACACATTCTTGTCAATACTTTGATGTACGGAAAGACATCCTCGGAATCCTCACTTTGGGCCTGTTCCCACACACATTTACAGTAGAAGTCCCCACCCCGGTCACAGTAGGTGATGGCTATCGCACACCAGGACATTCCGTCGATTCCCGGAATGTGTGTCTGATTGGATCTCATGGGGTGGAGGGGGCTTTGATCAGTCAGAGATCCTTTGAATCGGGGCAGCTGCTTACTGTAAGGGGGCCAATTAACGGTATCCGCAGGGCCAGGTGGCGCCCTGGGAACGGGCAGGACGGTTGGGCACAGAGGAAAAAAGGGGGGTTCATCAAAGGATGGGGAGGTGTTGACTGCGAGCGGAATGCATTTCCGAGGCAGAGTCGCGCTGAAGGGGAGTTTTATGGTTCAGGTATGGGAGAGCGGGGGCTATCAGCGCGCGGGGGATGCTTGTGAGGTCAGAGGGAGAGACGCGCTAGCTAGCGGCGCTGGGCAGGGAAACCATGGTTTTCAAAATGGCTGCCACTTACGCGCACGAAGGTGCCTCAAAAGGGACAAGATGGTGTGGCCAATGTTTCATGATTTTTACTTGACGCTCAACAGTAGCTATGGTGAACAGAAATGAACGCCGCTTATGTATACCGATTTTAGTCATTTTCCACAGTCCCCAGTTTTTATCATGAGTTAGTTCATTTCTGTTCATGTCTGAGGTAAGGATGTACAAGCTGACATTTAGTTATACCAATAACGGAAGTATATGGCTGGGCTGTCTATTGAGGTCTTTGGTAGCCCATATGCATTACGGACAGATGGAAATAATCCCGCTATCAATGCTGACAGAATCGTACATAACCACATGTAGTTAACACCTTGGGAGCTTGTAAACAGACCTCCCCAGTGCTGCGCTGTCCATTATCCAGTGCTGAACTGGACGTCCAGTGGTCGCACGCAGCACTGAGGAGGTAGTGCCCGTGACGACCGTTGGCCGACGGCAGCACCTAAAGGGTTAATGCGATAGGCGAGGAGGCAGTGCATACAAAATTACATTAGCTGGGTCATACGTTAGACCTTGGGAACGGGGACATTATTTAGACGATGTAGGAAATTCGTTGGAATACAAACATGATGTCATACAAAAAATGTTCTGGCAGAATAAGGGTTATTATCACTTGAGGTCTGGACTCCATGGGGATCAAAACTAGACAGTATGTTCATGTGCATAACTGGTGTTCTACAATCATCACGATACAGAGTTAACGCTATCTTAGTTATCCATGTACAGTTGAAAGTGACCGATGTAAGGTTTTGGAAGCTCAATTGGGTGATAATCAGTACAAGTGGTTGGGAGAGAAATTCAAATTAATACAAGTGTCAGTCAAAGGGTGGCAATGTTCAAAAAGGGTTCGTCCTTCCAGTGTCTTATTACAGCGAGCCATCACTGGTAGGCTCTCATCGTTCTTCTTCTTTCGTTGGCACTGTTGAGCACCGGCGGTGGAGCTATGCGTCCAGCTCTAATTCAGATTTCGCGTTGCAGGGTGCGGCCACTTTTTGCTCTCGGACCACAGTCCTGGTTGTCCTGTTCC
Organism: Lissotriton helveticus; assembly: GCF_964261635.1. Lineage (NCBI taxonomy): Eukaryota > Metazoa > Chordata > Amphibia > Caudata > Salamandridae > Lissotriton > Lissotriton helveticus. Next base: position 1,797,262,248 of record NC_136065.1, read on the forward strand.
CTAACTAATCTATCATAGGTACCTTAGGCGGGGTACCCGCATTCCGTTCTTCTTTCGTGACAAACCCTACTCTATCTTTGTGCTGGGCTTCTTCTTCAAGTCAAGTCAAAAGGAAAAAAAAAAAAACTCCGTATGGAAAAAAGGGGCGATGGGGCGTGCCTTGGGAGGCCGAGGGAAGAGAGGGTGGAGTGGGATCAGATCTGAAACGGACCAAGGAGGGCAGAAATTTCAAGCGAGTGGGCCCATCAATCGGGCACAATGGGCCGGGACTTTTCGGCATGAGCTCATCAACATGCAGGGGCTTCTGGACAGCCCTTCTTTAGTTCACTTTCCACGTTGAGAATGGTGCCTCGTCCCGCAACTCTTTGCTCTGTGGCTCCACCTTGGTCGCGGTCATAGATATTTCCCGATCTGTAGCCTGGCTGTGCGTCACATTCGGCCTCTCTCCTCCGACGACTGCACGTTATCTTTAAATGAGTACAAAAAAACAAGACTTAGAGAAATGACAGGGGAAGACGTTTACACATGTTAATTTCTCTCCCAACCCCAAGTAGTTGGGGAAACGTTTATCGGTCATGATAGGGTGGAGGCTGTTTTTTTTTATCCTTACGACGGGGTATGCTATTAATTCATAAATTATTGCTGTGGTGTAGGTTTGCGAGCAATTCTACGAATTTCCATAATCATGTCTGTTAGATGTTGATTCCTGTTACATTCGAAATCGCGGCAAGGAGTCTGGAGTCTATCAATTACATGGTCTATTAAATTCAAACCGGCTCCTCCGGTAGAGACTCGTCTTTCTAAAACAAATCCTGTTGAGCTATATTTTTCTTCAGGGTCTGCTAATTTTATGAGAAAGTGTGAGGGGCTACTATATGGGTTTAGAGACACCTTTTTCCAGGGAAGGACATACGTTAAGCATTTTTCTTTTCTGAAGGCAACGGCTAACCTTTATCAGTTTTAGACGACTTGTCTTTAAAAACAAGGTCATCAGCTCCAGTCTTTAAGGTATTCTGGGACGGCTGGTACAGAACTGGGACCATTCTGAAAAACGGGGACGTTTCGGACATTTCTACTTTTGCGCAATGGGCGGTGGTAATCTGAATGAGGAAGGTGGTGTTGCTAAAGCACTAAAACAAAAAGCCACTGACATATAGTTCCCTTTTAAGGGTCAGATTAGGGGACATCAGTCGTCTTACCTGTCCTTTCTTTCTCAGCCAATTAAGTTTCATCATTTTACAGAAAGAAGAGGCAGTAATATGGCAAAACACGATCGTTTTGTTTCTGTCAATTTGTTCAAACACCGTCGTGTCTAAAGCCAATTATACCTGTACCGGCGAGGTACAGTGTCGCCATTTATTCAAAAGGGAGCAAGGGAGCCCTCAGAGGGAGAGAGCGTCGTGCGCACCAAATAGGCTATTAATACACGTACAACATAAAGAGAGAGAGAAAAGTGTGTATGATAATAGGTTATTTAGTGCACACACATATAGGACACTACGGGTTGGTTTCACGTATAAAACACAGGCTGAGAGAAAACATAAATTCGCAGTTTACGTACACACAAATACCGGATAGGGTGCGACAGTACATACATCAAGTACGAAAACCTAAGACAAAACACAGAGCTATTTTGGGCAAAAGGACTTTTTCATGCGTGTTGCGCATTTTCAGTATTTCATTTAATTCATTGGGGGGTCGTGCTCTTTATTCTCCTTCCTTCCTAATAGTGGACAATTTTTGTTGGTAACCTCGTTTTTGAAAATACTTACTCCCTCTTAGTTGGTCGGACACTAGTCCAGTCGTGCTTATACTCACGGTGGGGCCTTCCAACATCTAGCAAATGATGATCCAAGCTGAGGTAACGGAAGGGGTGTCAGTCGGACGTGTAATGATACAATCCTGATTTTCCTATGAGGATGGAAGAAGAAGGGGTAAATCTAAAACATAACAATATCCCTAATTTCTGGGCTGAGGGGGGTTTGGGATGAACCCCAACCCAGGGTACTCTTGACTTCTCTTATTTAGTCAGCACGTAAATTGACTCACTGGTGCGCATTATTTTGGGTGTACATTTGGGATATCGGTTCGGGTCCGAGGTACTACGATAACCCTTCAAGTTTCTAGTGTAGGCCACTCTCCCATTCACTAGCTCCAGAGAGGGAGAGAGTCGTTCCTAGGTAAGGTAAGTGCTATATTCTTTTCCGTCCTTCACATGTAGGTACCATGTTCGGACTTATTTTTCTTATTCCATTAACCGTTCGATCAACACCTCCGTCATACAAAAAGCATTCTTTTATCGACCCAGACGTGCGCCACACATACGCATTCATACCGTACAAATCAGGGCCCATGCGCACATTCATACCATACAATTTTCATGCTCTCAGAGATAGCTCCTGTATATAATGTACCATCTCACAGAGCTGGCCTATTTTCCTCGCGTGGAGCATGGTGCGTGTTAGGTCCTCTCCATACTTCAGCTGAATTTCCGATGTAACCTGCAGAAAAAGAAAAGAGGGGGAGGGGCAGCGTTCAAAGCACATCAGCGCGCATAAACATAAAAATGTTTTTACCTACCACGTACCTGACTTATCTCTGTGGGATGCAGTCCCTTTTATCTCGGCATTGAAACCCCGAGGAACCGGTAGTGCGGAAAAGATAACCAATGACAGGCTGTTCATTACATAGGTCGCCCGAGGGCGGTAGTACAGACCGCGTGTAGGGAGGGGTCAAAAGCCAGGGGCCTTCGGTATAAGGTGGGGGGGGGTGACGGATTCACGTTTTTATTAGAGGAAAAGAAATGGCCTACGGTGGTATAGGGTCGTTCCTATTCGCAGAGCGTGGTATTTAAAAAACCTTAATAATCAAAGTGACTGTTATGATGCTAGTTTCATATATTTTAAAAACCTTTATTGTGGAAATGTCAGCATTCAAATAAGGGCCTCCAACCATATAGGTCGGTTACAGAACAGACGGGAAACGCATGAGGCAAGGAGAGATTACACTGTAGTATAGAGGCAAGTGAGTCATTTAATTGAAAAGAACCAAACGTGACAAACGGTTGCAGGATCAGTGAACGTTGATTTTATAAAGGTATGACAGGATCGGTTACAATAAAATCGTTCATACGTACACCATGGGCGAGTATCATGAGTAACATTACTTCGAAGCTATAATAATACAATAATCAAATAGTGAAATAAAAAACCACTATCAGTAGGGTTGTCTGCATGCCCAGTCAGTACCCTTCCCTGCCCGCCACGTGCTCAAGGACCGCATACATATCCCATAACATCAAGGCTACGTAACTAAAACGTCATAAGGAGTTGCAAGTCTCGCCTATACTGGCGCCATTTTGGGGCGAGGCCGGGTGGGTCCAGAGTATAGTCCAAATGCCTCCAACAACTAGCGGCCGGACCAGAATCCCTTTCGGCAGTTTCAAAAAAGTTCGTTAGCGCCAACAGAAAGAACAGGCTGCATGAACCGTGACTCAAAAGGGGGAGGAAGGCAAAAATCTTCCCTACCGGGTCACGCTGAGGTCCCACCGGAGCTGATCGAGTGTCTCTTGGTAATTCAGACAAAAGTTGGTGTTATCATGAGAGCACCATCCTCTCGCGGCAACGTCGTGGCCACTCCGGAGAGCGGGACAGCAGGCGTATCCCTCCACCGATGCGCTGAATCAGCCTCTCTCACGGCACCAGATGGGAATAAGGCGGTGGTCACCCGGGGCAGTGGCATATCCATGGGGGATAGTCGGGCAACAGTGGCGGTTGCCCCTACCGGAAGCCCGCGGGAGTCGAGGGCCAACGACTCTCTTAGAATCTTTAAAGCTTGGACAATGTCTTCAAGAGTGTGGCTCATGCCCGAGCAGGCAAGCATTCGAGTTCCAGAGTAGTCCAGAGTTGTTCTAGTGGACCAGGCCCGAATCCAGGGAGCCGGCCGCCATTTTGAGCGTTCCGCAGCAGCAGCCGCTCTTCACCCCGGCCACCGGAGCGGGTCCCCCGGCCATCCAACCGAGTGGAACGCCAATGGCAGTCCTGGTGCAGCCGTCCGGCAGGTGAAACGCTAATGGTTGTCCTGCTGCAGCTGGTCGGCGAGTGAAAACGCTAAGGGTCGCCCTGCTGCAGCTGGTCGGCAAGTGAAACGCTAAGGGTCGCCCTGCTGCAGCTGAGGAACCCCCACCTGGGGGGGTGGGGGAGGCCCGTTCGCGTCGCCTCCCCTCAGGGCACCCCACGCCGTCTCTTGGCGCAGCATTATAGGATGGCCGGACCAGGCAACGGAAGAGGGTGCGGGGGTGCGGAGAGCCATCAGCAAGGCACCCCCCCCGCACACAACTTGTTGGGCACCACCTCTGGACGTCCTGGGGACGGGCCTTGGCGCGTGGTGTTGCCTCCGGGCTATTCGTACAACGGTCCTACCGACGCTACCTCACCGGCTGAGGGCTTTTGTAGACTTTCTAAAGCCCAAATCCTACTAAAAAGTAGCCCAAAGTAGCCCAACATTGCTACAGCGTCAAGCAGGCGGCAAATGCATTTGAGTTTGTTGTTGCAGCCGTTTGCCATGTAAATAGTTGTTTAATAAATAGTTGTATAATAAACCGTTTTAACATGTTACTTTGCTGGAGTGTTGTATTTATTTATACGAATTGCATAGGGTTTGTCGTTATTTGGGCGGGGTGGGCGGTGGAGCCGAGCTGTCTTGCAGCCATCATGGCGTCGAGTTCGGCTCTTCTCACTAGTTTAATATTTCTCATGAGGGGTTGTTCCTAATGTTTCTATTTTAGCGAGGTCAAAAAAAGAGATCCCATCAATGGCCTACTGATTTTGCTCGATTCCTTTTGTTTTTCCTAACGATTTTTTATGTTATTGTTTGCTAGCATGATACAGCGGCTAATCCGCATTGTTATATTTATGTCCTTTTTATTAGGGGTGTCCTCCGGTGGAGCCGGATGATCTACCTCTAATAAACGGTCCGGGCTGAACCAACTACCAACAAACGGGGCAAAGATAGGCATGACGGGTTACAAAGGGGACAAAAGTCTGCACTACCTATCCTTCACTATCCGCAAAGACTAAACAGAGTATTGCGACTCTGTGCTTATTTGTGAATAGAGAATAACCCAAAGAGAACCAATTCCGAACGATCAATGTTCGGTCAAACAATCAATCAAATGAGGGATAAAAATAGGCACGACGGATTACAACGGGGGCAAAAGCCTGCGTTACCTATCCTTCACTATTCACAAGGACTAAACAGAGTATTGCGACTCTGTGCTTATTTGTAAATAGAGAATGATCCAAAGAGAACCAATTCCAAAACAGTAAATGCTTGGATAACAATCAATCAAATGGAGAGGGAAGTAGGCACGACGGATTACAACGGGGGCAAAAGCCTGCGTTACCTACCCTTCACTATCTGCAAAGACTAAACAGAGTATGGCGACTCTGTGCTTGTTTGCAAATAGAGAATCTCTCAGAAACAATCAAATGAGTAATACTAGTATTTTCAAACAATCAAACAATCAATTCGCAATTTGTCATGTTACACGACCTTACCCGGACCGCATGGACAGTTTCCTGTCTTCCGAATCCAGCGCCCGATCGTCCTCTATCTTCTGTCGTGGCACTCCTGGTGGTTCCCAGTCAGGACCGTAGATCACTTGAGAGAGGTCTGCTCGGAACCAGTGAAGTTCGGATGATCGGCTGCCAGACGAGGGTCTATCGGGCAGGTGCACTTCCCGATCGTTGGAGTCGTTCACTCTGTTGTTGGGACCTCTCCTACTGGATCCACGTGTCACTGATGGGCCCCACGTTTGGGACGCCAATTGTAGAAAAAGGGTTAGGCAGATCAGGTCGATTACCCCTTTTCATGGTTTGCCCGGCGTTAGCCGCCTCTCACCCAACTCACGGTTACCAAATAAAGAGGCAGGCGCTGGAGACTGGAAGGCAGGAAACAGGAGTTTATTCCGACGGAGCAGAACACGTCAAATCAGACAACAGGTGCTCTAAACGCATTCCTGAGGCCTGGCCTCTTATACACGGGTTTATTGCTTTATTACATGAAACACATTCTTGTCAATACTTTGATGTACGGAAAGACATCCTCGGAATCCTCACTTTGGGCCTGTTCCCACACACATTTACAGTAGAAGTCCCCACCCCGGTCACAGTAGGTGATGGCTATCGCACACCAGGACATTCCGTCGATTCCCGGAATGTGTGTCTGATCGGATCTCATGGGGTGGAGGGGGCTTTGATCAGTCAGAGATCCTTTGAATCGGGGCAGCTGCTTACTGTAAGGGGGCCAATAAACGGTATCCGCAGGGCCAGGTGGCGCCCTGGGAACGGGCAGGACGGTTGGGCACAGAGGAAAAAAGGGGGGTTCATCAAAGGATGGGGAGGTGTTGGCCGCGAGCGGAATGCATTTCCGAGGCAGAGTCGCGCTGAAGGGGAGTTTTATGGTTCAGGTATGGGAGAGCGGGGGCTATCAGCGCGCGGGGGATGCTTGTGAGGTCAGAGGGAGAGACGCGCTAGCTAGCGGCGCTGGGCATGGAAACCATGGTTTTCAAAATGGCTGCCACTTACGCGCACGAAGGTGCCTCAAAAGGGACAAGATGGTGTGGCCAATGTTTCATGATTTTTACTTGACGCTCAACAGTAGCTATGGTGAACAGAAATGAATGCCGCTTATGTATACCGACTTTAGTCATTTTCCACAGAGGCAAAACACTCCCACAGAGTAGGAGCCGACCGAGTATGATAAGCAGTTAAGTACATCTCACGTCATACATGAAGCCATTTCAGGACATTCTCCCCAACACCTCCCCAACACCGCCCCAACACCCCCAACAGTAGGCATTGGTCAAGAATAGCAAAACATCTTAAACACACGACCCAGCAGAGGAACATCAAAAAAGGTTCGCAGTTATACCAGCCCCATGGAACCAGAGTCATATACGGATCAGATGGACCAGTGCTATACTCATAAATACAGATGGAGCAGACACCAGTGGGATCAAAATCCATCATAAGTTTTGACAGTAACTTAGTCCAAGGCACACCAGGAGCCTCACGAACCAGAGAGGCAGCACCAACCCTTCGTGGGTTCCTCATTGTCCTGTGTCCCCCATCTCTTCTTCATCGAACTCTGCAGTAGAGTCTCTTTTCTGGCGTTTCAGCTTCTTAGCATAATCCATGGCGGCCTTCGGGGTTGCGAAGATTTTATTATCGGCCACAGCGCCGATGCGAAGACGCGCTGGATACAGCATGGCGTATGGGACTCCTTCCTTCCGTAAAAATTGCTTCACAACTCCAAACTCACGTCGCGCCGCCTGTACGGCCACAGTAAAGTTAGGAAAAAATGCTAGAGTATTCCCGTGATGTTCAATGGTGCCTTTCTCCCTGGCCAAGCGCAAAATGACATCCCGGTCCCTGTAATTTAAAATCCGAGCTATTATGGGACGAGGTGGAGCTCCCGGGACGGGTCGCGCAGCCAGAGAGCGATGGGCCCTTTCAACAATGAACATTGGTGACAGATTCTCCGTGCCAAAAATGTCGTTGATGAGGCGCTCCACATAAGTTTCCATTCTGCCCACATTTGTGGATTCTGGCAGCCCCGTGACGCGGATGTTATTGCGCCAGGACCACGCCGCCAAATCCCCATTCTTTGCTTGGATGAGGGAAAGAACCTTCTCCATGTTCGACGTTTTGCCTGTGACCGCAGTCAACCCATCCTCCGCCGCCGAGACCCTCTGTTCCACTTCCCCCATGCGTGCATTCTGCTTCTCCAATTGCGAAGACATATGATCCAGCCTTTGGTTAACAGCAGCCATTGACCCCTCAATGGACTGCAGGGATCGCTGCATAGTCACCAAGGTAGCCTCCAGTGTAGAAGTGCCCTCCAGAACAGTGTCCGCCTCCGAATCCGAGGCTACCCTCTGTGGCGGATTAGGCGCCTTCCGGGTCTCGAAGGCAAGTTTCGTCGGACTTTTGTCTGTTCTCCCCATAGTTAGAGAGCAGCCCGGTAATATCAGCACTGGAGATGGGTATTACTCTCACACCCAAACCTGCGCGTGCCTCGTGCAGCTGATACTCGCCTCCCGCAGTCAAGCAATGCAACCGTCCAGATGTAGCACTAGCAATAAGGCCACCAACAACAGATCCAGACAGAGAAGCGTTCCCAATCGCGGCACAGTATGGCAAGGATGAATAATCCAAACTATGCATGCGCCGACATCCACAATGCAGGGGGAGTAATAATCCAATTACAGCACCAGTACACTACACTCCATTAGACCACTGGGCCCCACTAGGAGATGCAGAGCCAGAAGATGATTAAATCCAAGTGCCAGTCGTCAGTCACCCCAAATGCGTGATGTCAGCTCCTCGAGCAGCACCGTCTTTTCCTCACAGATGGGCCCAGGGTACACACCAGCGACAGGGCCCACAGGCCCAGAGCACTCACAGGAAGGCCTAGCCTGCCGGGATCACACCACAGGCCGATATGAACTCCCCCGCCCCAGCGCTAGACCCGGCACCAGTCACAGCAAGCCGAGCGCAGCCCCAGTCCCAGGCCCAGTCCCGCCTCCACAGTCCAGGCCCCAAACCGAGCCGGCCCACTCACTGCAGCCAGCGCTGACGGCCACCGGCACCAGGACCAGGGGGCCCACTCCGCTCCTCCTCAGGTCTTCAGCGTCCAAGCCTGCCCACAGTAGCCTCCAATCAGCCTCTTGCCCCGCCGCTGGACATCCGCTGGTCACCCGCTCCTCCAGGCAGGCTCCAGTGCAAGTTTCACCGCTCAGGATGTCTCCGCAGGGGCCCCGTCCCAGCTACTCCCGCCTCGGAGCAAGATGGGCCTAGTCGCGGGCCGCAGGGTCCGGCCACCGCCGCACTCCGATCACAGCCTCCAATCTAGCCAGCAACGCCAGCCGCAGGTCTCCCCGTGGCGCCAGAGGCCCTCCCAGACAGAGGGCGCCGCAGCCCCAGCCGCAGACCGCTGCCGCTTCTTAACTGCACGGGCCGAGGCCCAGTTCGCCACCTCGCCCAGCGGCCTATCGGACCCCAGCAGCCGCCATCTTCGAGGAGTGTAGCGCGGTGTAGGTCAGAATCCGCGTTTTCCTCAGCGCAGGTAGGGAGTTGCTGTACGCAAAACACAGCGACAGGTTCAGCAGACTCTTACAAACCCCCCCCAGCGCTTTAGGGAGCGTTATTGACGTGTGATGTGGCAGATGTTGGGCGGATAATTACTCAGTCGAGCAGAGCCTCACAGCAGTGCGGCCATCTTGCTGTGCACCCTCTAGCACCCCCCTTCGTACACATAGCAAAGTTAATTCCTCAGGTGTTGAGTTTTGTTGCAAATCTGTATTTTCCAAAAGTCATTTGTACACATGCAGAAAACAGCCACCACGTTTCACCTTTCACAAGGGCTTCTTCAGGGCAAAGGTAAGATGACCAGAATCATGCGTCAGTTTGTAGAATCCATCAGATAGAATGGCTGATGTTATTGTAACACATCCCTGTTAGTGGACGTAGTCTCCACACATGAGGCCTAAAGCCAGCAATGAGTACCCTTATATCCATGGTCCAGTTGAAACGTTTGTCGTCTCCAATGGTGAAGAACCAAGTCTTATGGCAATGTTCAGCCTCCAGTTCAATCAGGTATGGTACCTGTGTCAATCCGCGTGTGTAGACGGAGCGGCCCGTGTCCGGTAGTAGCAGTAGTAGTGCTCTAATATGGGATGAGGTTCTAAGCCTCATTTCGATCCCAAAAAATATAAATACTGTTACTATAAAAACAACACATTAAAAACTACACAGCTGGTACAACAACCTCTTTACCTGTCAATCGTCACAAACTACAAATGCAAAAAGCACCATCAAGAACAATAACTGAGAAATAAACAAAAACGAGAGAGCGATGCACCGATAATAATTATCAACTTTAAAACAACGCCTCCATGACTAAGAAGATAGTAAACTGAAGCGTTCCCGCAGGAGTTATGCGGTGTCCCTTGAGTGGGAGAGCGTATCATCTCATTGGCAGCTTAACGTCAAGCGTGTGGTAAAGTGAGGCCTAATTGTCAGGATGAAGGCCCGCCACTGGAAAGCAGGCCCGTACTGAACTATGCCTGTAGTTTACATAGCCAAATACACATGTTCCATACTCTGACCTGCCCTGCTGTACATTGAGCATGAGTCAGCACATTTAATGACTTTAGACAACGCTTACATTTTTCCAGATATTTTCGATCAGTAATATATCTGGGCGGGTAAAAATAAACACGCTAAGATATGGGCAACGTGGACACCCTCGGGGGAATAGGCGGGGCTTTAGGTCTGTTTGGTGAGGGGGAAAGAGACACAAGGGCGAGGTTAATCAGGGACCTAGTGGGTGGGGGATTGAGATAATACTGGGCGCTGGTGTTACCGTGATAGTGGGCGGCCCTGTTGTTATTGAAAGCGGGCATCCATGTGCTGCCGGCAGTAAAAGAAACTCAATAAAAAAATAGTGCTTGGCGCCATGACCGGAGGCGGGCCCGCTCGGACTCCCCGCTGGGTCACACACAACAGCCACCCCAGGTTGAGGAGGGAGCGTCAAATGGGAGGCACTCAGGTTCATCTGGCCGACTGGACGACAGAGGTGAGGCATTCCGGCCCTCCGTGATTGACCTTCCGGACACAGACCTCTCCCGTAGCCCGATGCTGTTGAGGGACCCAGCTTGAGCCGTTCTCTGCCCGTCGGGCCTTGCTCCGCGGCCGGAGATGGTGCACTGTCCCTGTTCTGTTCCTAACTTACCAATGGTCTTTGTCAATACGCATCTGCTCATGAGGAGGGGTCCTCCATGCTTCCCTATTCCCAGGCGTTTTACTTTGGTTGCTCGCACTGGGTACTGAGTGTTGTTTATTGGGGGGGTCGACAGATGCTTCTGTTCCTGAAGTGTAGGGTGGGGGTGGGGGTGAGTGGTGGGGTTGGGACTGTTTTTTCCTGTATGTTGTTCTATTATGCGTTGTTTTTTGTTTCAGCTATCGCGGAATGCCACAACTTACCGGTGGGAGGGGTGGGTGTGTCCCGGCAGTATGTGATCACATATACCACCTTAGGCGTCCAGGCGCGACTATACACTCCAAGCCACGCGCTCCGCCTAGACCAAGAGCAGTCTACCATGACATATCTCTCCACGTCTTGTCGTGAAATGTCAACGGTCTGCTAGACCGTCACAAATGTACAGCGGTTTTAAGTTACGTGCAGCGTCTCCACATGGACATCCTCATGCTCTAAAGAAACGCACCTTCTGGGTAATTGCTGCCCCTTATTGGCTCGTTATGGCTACGACAGTGTATGACACTCTGGGCCAGAAGTAGGTCACCAAATACCGGTCGTAACGGCCGATTTCGGCCGTTACTGACCGGTATTTGGTGATTGAGATGTAGGGGGCCTATATTTTACAGAATCGGTAAATTTACCGATTCTGTAAATTTACCGATTCTGTAAAATACCGAATCGGTAAATCTGTGAGTTATTTGTGAGTTTGGAGTTCTTGGAGATGAGCGTCATGACTCCCCCTCTCTTCTGAGTGGCTGGGGAGCAGATCGAGTGGGCAATCCACTTTGCTTTAACTAGTTTGTAGCTTTCCTCGTCTAGTTTAGTTTCTTGTAGTAGGACTATGTCACTCTTGGATTTGGCCAGGTATTCTAGTATTTTCCTGCGCTTAATGGGGTGGTTCAGGCCTTTGACGTTTAGTGAGGTTATTTTGAAGTCAGTCGCTAGTGCGACATGGGTGTTGTTAGCCATTATCTAGGTGGTGTGGGTGCCACTCTCTGTGCCCAACTCTCATTGGCAGATTTGTTACAATCAAAGACTGGATCTTGGTAGTGGAACGCTTGGGTTTGTGGGGGGTACTAAGTTTTGTTCTCTCCATGGCACAAAGTCTGTCCCTGCCTTTGCTGGTAGAATGTGAGTTGGAGTTGAAATGTGATGTGATCAATTAGCTGACAAGGTATTCTACTCTTAGAGTATGTTATTTGAGTCAAGTCAAGTGTTTCTTAATTCAGTTTGATCAGTGCAAATCATAAAAGTACATAAAATGTCATAAAACAGCAATAATAAAATTACGAGTAAAAAAATTCTAAGACACATCAAACACTAGACTGTAAAACACCAGATAAAAACCATGATAAATAAAAAACACACAGTTGCCATGGGCAAGGATTGCAAATACAATAAAGCGGGATGTACTTGTCTTAAGTTTAGAGGCTTCAGGCTAGGGTGAATAATTTGTTTGGAAGAGTGTTGAATCTAGGGCATATGAAAACAATTTGCAAAGTGTCAGGCTAGAGAGCATGTCATAGACACATACAGAGCAGTGGCGGCTGGTGGCATTTGAAAGTGGTGAGGCGTAAACATTGGGCATGGCTTTTATATAGTGAGTGATGTGAGCAGGTTTAATGGATAAATCTGGGATCCAGGGTGGGTCCCTCCCCCAAGAAAGTAATGAAAAAAGATTCCCAAATGGTTCATTTCCAAAGCAAATAAATGTAGCGATAAAGCAAGGCTTATAAAGCAGTGGGAAAGGATAGTCTTGAAATATTAAAAACTGCCCCATATCTTACTGCATTAATATGTTGAGCATTTATGTAATGTGTAAATTGTACAGCGTGACAACTTTTTCACTTTAAAATGTATACTTGCCCACTGTCTTGCACTGCATGCAGCATTAACTTTGGAAAACAATGCTTTAACCACCAAGCTTCGGGAAGCATATATGGCTGCTGGATGCAACCATTCATGTAGAAATATGTGCAGACAGGTCTTTAAGTGGGATGAAAAAAGTACCTAGCTTCAGTGCCCACAGTCTAAAAGGACATGTTCCGTGTATAATACAAGTCTCCGTCCTAGGAGAACGTAATTCTTTTGTGGAAGGAACTGCACAGTTTGAGAAAAGGATCATGTTATACAAGAAAACAGCATAGTTTCAATTATTCTTCCCAATCTCTGTAATTCCTCTAGCTCTTAACATTTAAGGAGGGTGGTCTCCTTCAGCCAAAATAATACCATTATTAGTACGTGGAAGAATCACATTCAGGGGAAGTGATGTTTCAAGGGGGCTTTAGCTATTTAAAGGTTTAAAAATATTTTGGGAAGTAATCATGGATTAGGGAAAGCTGAAATGGAGCTATTATTGTTTTGTACATAGATAGGAAAGGGTCACCGATGGCAAGACGTGGCAACTCTAAAGATCATTTCATATTCCAGGAACTCTAGACCTATTTTCTTTAAAAAGTAAATAAATGTTTTTCTGCCCTCTTTTCCTCCCCATGCAGGAAAATAAATGTATGGGAAGATTGTGTGATGAAAACATCCCCCAATAGAGCAGTTTAGAGATTGCTTAACAATTGAATTGTTAAGCAGGAATGTTTGTTGAAAGGATGGATTGTAGAGCAACTTCCCCCATTAATGCTGTTATCCAAAGAATCAAGAGTCTGTTTTCCAATTCCTACTTCCTGTCTGGCATTCTGTCTCAGGCACAGATGTAAAAAGGATTGTGGGATACTGTAGTCCAACAATCTACATGTGTATAAGCCAATATCACATCCCAAATTTCACAGTGTCTAGTTATTGCATTTAGCTCCAACTCATACTTTGAAACGAACCATGTGCCAGTGAATGCCACAGGCAGGAGCAGATGATAATTCCCAATGCCCTAACACCACTACACACACCACAATTAAGGTAATTTGTTGTAGCGTAACATTATGGGGGAAGTGGAAGACAAAAAAGACTGCCTCAAAGATGTCAGTCGCACCCAAGATGTTCTGATTCTATCACCATCTTCACCCCCCTCCGCTCCCACTCTTTCCAGCTTCTGTCCTCTGCCCTTTGCCCCCATCCGGTTTTTCTGTGAACCTCTTCCTTCACCACTTGAGACCGAACTATTTTGTCTGATGCCCGTTGGGGCTACCTGGTATAGCAATAGGAGAGATGGGCCATGGATTACCTCCTTGGCCGTCACCTACCCAGTCGGTCTTTAGACAGACTTCCATTTGTCTCTACGGTTGTCTCCTCCCTTATCCTCAATTTCTCACCTCCCCTTCCACCCACTACTTTTTTCTCTCCTTTCTTTCCTCTCCTAATGTTTTGCTGATTATTTGATGTAATGTGTAATTGTTGATCTTTTTCTGTTATACTGTTGAACCACATTGAACTTCCTTTCGTCTCTCCTGTCGTCTCCGCCCTCACCCTCCCTCTATTTATGTCTCTCCCTCTCTCCTCTCTCAATGTACTGAGACTGAACTATTTTGTCTGATGCCCGATGGAGCTACCTGGTTTAGCTATAGGTTAGATGGGCCGTGGATTCCCTCCTTGTCGTCACCTACCCAGTCGGTCTTTAGACAGACTTCCTTTCGTCTCTCCTTGTTGTCTCTTCCCTTATCCTCCCTTTCTCACCGCCCCCTCCACTACTTTTCTCTCTCCTTTCTCTCCTCTCCTACTTGTATTGCCTATTTTTTGATGTATTGTGTAATTGTTTAACTTTTTCTGTTACATTGTTGATTCTCATGTAAAGCGCTCTGATACCTTCGGGTCTAGCCAGCGCTATATAAAACTCTTCAAATAAATAAATAAATATATGAAGGTGGCACTGGAAACAGTGCCACAGGCCCCATAGAATTCGTTATTTACCATGTAGTACTATTGCATGGTAAATAACGAATTCCTGTGTACATGCACATCTGTGCATGTACACCTGTGCCATGTGGCACACATACATGCCCTGAGGGCATGTATGTGTGTCACATGTCACACAAGCCTGAATCAGGGGTGCAACAGGGTGTCAAAGTGACACCCTGTCCCCCTTGTAAATTCGGTAATTATACCGAATCGGTATTTACCGATTCGGTAATTGACATTGGTTCCTATGGGCCTCAAGGCCCATAGGAATCAATGGCAATTACCGAATCGGTAAATACCGATTCGGTAATTACCGAATGTTACAGATTCGGTAAAAAAATCGGTAAAAATACCTACATAGCATTTACCGATTTGTAAATACCGAATCGGTAAAATTTGGTATTTACGAATCGGTAAATGCCATTTACCTACATCGGGCCCTCTGGCTTTTCCAGGGGCTCACACGGGGTGGCAAT
Organism: Lissotriton helveticus; assembly: GCF_964261635.1. Classification (NCBI taxonomy): domain Eukaryota; kingdom Metazoa; phylum Chordata; class Amphibia; order Caudata; family Salamandridae; genus Lissotriton; species Lissotriton helveticus. The sequence continues at coordinate 1,797,277,391 of NC_136065.1, forward strand.
CCTCCTAAGGCGTATACTGCAATTTGTCCTCTCCCAAGTGGTGCATGACCCTCACGGATCATTTGTGACGGTTTGTGGGTCGTTGGCTGGTACACACCTCACTCTCATGTCGATATATGCCCCTCCGTCCTTGCTTGCCCCCACTTTGGCACACACAGCTTCTTTGTTACACGACATGCCTGCAGGCAACATGGTCATTGCGGGAGACTTCAATGCAATCTTAGCACCCGCCCTCGATGCATCGGGAACTCGTTCGGCTGCTCGGGCGGTGAGTGCGAAACAACTGCAGAAATGATCTGAGACCCTGAGGCTTTGTGATGCATAGCGCACTTGGCACCCACGCAGCATCCAGTTCATGCACACATCCGCGGCCCACCACACCGAAGCCCGCATATATGCGATCTTTGTTCCCGCGCTTTATTTCTCACTGATTGTCGACGTCCGTATCCTCCCTAGAGGCATTTCCGACCATTCCCTGATACTTCTTAGTTCAGGGGCCCCCACAGCTGCAGGAGATCTCTTCCAAGGAAGCGCAGGCGCTTCGCTTGGAACAGCTGCTATCCACATCCGAGGATGCTGCTCAGACTCGACAATTGGCCCTTATTCGGGACGACATTAAGCAATTATCCCTGGAAGCGGCCAAGCTCATCTGGAGATCTTCGGTGTCAAGAGTTTATGGCTGGGGAGACAAGAAAGGTACGATCTTACACAGGCTGTCCGCATATCCCAGGGCGAACCGTAAAATTCCAGAGGTGGTCGATACAGCTGGAGTGGTGCACCGTTCTACCATGGCAATGGCAATTACCTTTGCCGCATACTATCGGAAGCTGTTATCGGCACAAGCCCCCGGGCTGACCGTCGTTGCTCTCCTTGACCGGGCGGGTGCGCCTTCCTACGCTGGAACCAGCGGCCCAGAGGTATCTAGAGCACCCCATCTCCTTGAAAGAAATTGAGTAAGTGATCGCCCTGGTCTCCGGGTCCGGATGACCTGCCGCAGAAATATTATGCGGCCTGCCAAGGTACTCTAGTCCCCCACCTAGCAAACTTGTTTAAGGAAGCCATGGAGAGAGATTCGTTTCCGCCGGAAATGGACATTGCCACCATTGTGGTTTCCCCAAAATCCTAGCCTCCCTCCCGATTGTGTGCAGAGTACCGCCCTATATCCCTCCTTAAAACCAAAATTAAACTCTATGCCACCATTCTGGCCCAGCGGCTGAAACCCTATTTGGCTTCATTGGTACACCCGGATCAATGCAGGTTCATGCCTCAGCGGGGGACCCGCCACTGCCTCCGAAGACTACGGTCGGCTCTGGCATATCAACACCTGCTTACCCCTTACTTGGCACTCCTGTCCATAGACTTTGAAAAAGCTTTCGATTCAGTGAACTGGGCATATCTACAGGGCGTGCTGGCCGAGATGTGGTTCTGGCCCCACTTCTGTTCTCTGGTCTGGGTCCTCTACGCCCACCCAAGAGTGCGAGTCCTGGTTAACGGGGCACTGTCGGAGGCCTTTCCCATCGCCAGAGGCACTAGGCAGGGATGTCCCCTTTCTCCTTAACTATTCGCCCAGGCGATGGAACCTTTGGCGTCCCTGGTGCGGGCTGAGGAACGCCTCCGTGGATGGGAATGGCCAAATACGGACACGGACAAGATCGTTATACGCGGATGATGTGCTTGTCTTCCTGTCCGACCCCGCCTCCTCCGGGCCACAGTGCCTCCGGATCCTGAATGCTTTCGAGCAGGCCTCTGGGTTGCGGCTTAACCCCGGGAAGTCCGTGTTCGTCCCCCTTTCTTCTCTCTAGAGAGTGCTTCGAGTGGCAGTCCACCATACCGCTCCGGAGGCAGTCCTTTAAATATCTGGATCACCCTTCTTCCCGAGCTGGGCTGGGCCCTCAACATGGCCCCCTTAGTTAAGAAGGCTAAGGAGGACCTCCTCAAATGGAAAACGCTGCCTCTGAACCCCCTGGGGAGGGTGGCCCTGTTTAAAATGATGATCCTATACAGTTCCTTTAAGTCCTGCAGAACACCCCCTTCTGATTTTCTAGGGTCTGGTTTAGGGAACTGGACAGTCTAATCACTAAGTTTCTCTGGAGTGGAGGACGGGCCCGGCTGGCTCTGTCTGCTTGTCAGATTCCCTCTTACGAAGGCGGCATGGGGATGACACACCTATATCTGTATTTTCTGGCAGTACGCCTATTAGTGGTCCACGATTGGTTTAGTGGGGGCTGGTCGGATCCAGCCTATAGGCTTGAATTGAGCGAACTGGGGATTACAGATGTCCAAGCTATACTATATGGGGAGCCCATTCCTAAACGACTACCTGAGGTGACGCGCTCAGTGTTGCTGGCATGGCGGGCCTCACTCCGGGGTGGTTGGGAAAACTAACCCAGTGTACTCCCCTTTGGCAGGTGGCTTGGCTTCGGGAGGTCAGTGGATTGCAGGGATTTAAAACTTGGGACCTTATTTGTATCCCCCAGCTAGGGGAAGTGTGGGCCAGGGGTCAGATATTGTCCTTCCAGGAGCTTCAAACTCGATACTCCCTACACTCCTCCCAGCTCTATAAATATCTGCAGTTGAGACATGCCCTCCTCAAACACATGGCGGGCGACACAAGGCTCCCTGAATGCAGCCCCACCGAGGCTCAAACGCTGATGGGCGACTTGGGTAAGAGAGGGTCTACCGAATTTACCGCACCCTAGTTAATAACACTCCCACATCACTAGACAAGTTGAGGGACCAATAGGTGGGCCCCCTTGATGATGTAGATTGGCGCAATACCCTTATGGCCCCCAGAATAGTCACTGTCTCCGCCAAACTCAAGCTGATTCAGTTATATTATTTACACGCTGCGTACCTCGCCCCCCTGTGCCTGCAGCGAGCGGGTCTGCACCCAGACGCGTCGAGTGCAAGATGTAAGCATGCCCTGCCGACTTCCTCCTTATGGTTTGGTCATGCCCCCGCTTGGGGCAGTTCTGGGGATCTATTGAGGGGGAGCTAACAGAGGTATTGGGCTGGGAAGTTCCTCACAACCCACGTCACTCCTTGCTGGGGATCACTGACGAGCTGGATGGGTCCAGGAATGATAAGTTGTTCTACAACACAGCTATAATGGTGGCCAAGCGGGACATTGCGGCGGCCTGGATAAGCCCTGATCCTCCCACCCTGGAGAGGTGGCGAAGAGCGGTGGACTGGTGTGCAACCCAAGAGAAAGACATGTATACAGCTAAGGGGCGTGTCAGGAAATATCGCAGAGTGTCGGGGAAATGGCTGGTGGCTGTGGGGGGGGTCCTGGTTAACCGGATTCAAGCTTTGGCTAGGCATTTTTATGGGGATCGTGATTGGGGGGTATAGTGATTTTGTGAATGAACTTATATTTGTGATTTCCGTGCATTGGCTTATTTGTTTCTATGTTTTTAAAATCAATGTAATTTGCTTATCAAAAAAAATAAAATAATAGTGCTTACAAGACTAAATAAGTACTGTGTAACAACTGAAGTAAAAGGGCCAGTCGCCATGGGAGATTAGAAATAAAGACAAGGCGGTACTAAGGAGGGACTAACAAGCTTATTTACGAATCAGAATCCAGCATTTACGAAGGACAATGACACAAGCCAATGACAATTATGGGCGGAGAGTGGGCGGGTCATCTATTCCATACTCCACTACAACAAGTCTCGCAGAGCATCGCATGCACGCTGGCTCTAGCTCAACCTAAGAAGCAATTTGAAGCGGCCAGTGCTGGCCGCCGCTTCATAGCGCTTTTGTTTAATCATTCCATTACCCACCCCCAACAGTTACAGCCACTATATCGCAGGTGCACTAAGAGCTCTTGCTCTGTTGGTAAATTCATCTAGATTGGAAAGGACATTTAATGGTGTATGGTAGCAAAGGAGGTTCTGTTTTCGGCACTACCTGATTGTCAGGGACAGCACTTCCAAACAAGCATTGGCATGGCCAATAGGTCTCGCCTTTGGGATCTTATAAGTGTTTAGCCATGCAACAGTTGATGTTGTTGCACCAAGGAAATTGTGCTGCATAAGTAAAAACTTATAAGATCCCAAAAGCGAGACCTATTGGCTATGCCAATGCTTGTTAAGACATGTTGTACAGTAGCTGCTGTGCAACATGTCTGAAAGGGATTTAATAAAAAGTGTTATGACACAGCTGTGCTCCACATCACAAAGTTTTTTAAACAAAAACCTTTAGATCACCCACTGGCAACATAGCTAACAAGCATTGGCATAGCCAATAGGTCTCGCCTTTGGGATCTTATAAGTGTTTAGCCATGCAACAGTTGATGTTGTTGCACCAAGGATATTGCGCTGCATAAGTAAATACTTATAAGGTCCCAAAAGCGAGACCTATTTGCTATGCCAATGCTTGTTAAGACATGTTGTACAGTAGCTGCTGTGCAACATGTCTGAAAGGGATTTAATAAAAAGTGTTATGACACAGCTGTGCTCCACATCACAAAGTTTTTTAAACAAAAACCTTTAGATCACCCACTGGCAACATAGATAACAAGCATTGGCATAGCCAATAGGTCTCGCCTTTGGGATCTTATAAGTGTTTAGCCATGCAACAGTTGATGTTGTTGCACCAAGGATATTGCGCTGCATAAGTAAATACTTATAAGGTCCCAAAAGCGAGACCTATTTGCTATGCCAATGCTTGTTTTGACATGTTGTACAGCAGCTGCTGTGCAACATGTCTGAAAGGGATTAAAAAAAAAGTGTTATGACACAGCTGTGCTCCACATCACAAAGTTTTTTAAACAAAAACCTTTAGATCACCCACTGGCAACATAGCTAAAAATGCATAAATAAATAAATAATGTAATTGGCAAACATGCGCATTCTTCCAGCTTGTATCTCACTCCTACCATTGTACTTCTAGCCCGTAATTGCGAAACACACGCGCGCGCTACAGCAAGGCGTGTCATTGCTCTCACGTATTTTGTTTACTCACAACTATCACTTTTACCTTATGTAAGTTAGCGTCTGCTTTTGTAATATGTTCACGTGTTATGTTCTTCTCATGTATCAGTTCTGTTCCTATTGTGAAGCGCTCTGACGCCTCGGGGTAAAGTCAGTAGTACATAAAAATGCATAAATAAATATATAAAGTAATTGGTAAACATGCGCATTCTCCCAGCTTGTATCTCACTCCTACCATTGTACTTCTCTGTATCGATAAAGACACACGCGTGCGCGCTACAGCAAGGCGTGTCATTTCTATTACTGTTCCTTAAAGCACGCCGTTCAACAATTTTTTTTTTTTAAACTAGTAATTGCGAAACACACGCGCGCGCTACAGCAAGGCGTGTCATTGCTCATGTATTTTGTTTACTCACAACTATAACTTTTACCTTATGTAAGTTATCGTCTGCTTTTGTAATATGTTCACGTGTTATGTTCTCCTCATGTATCAGTTCTGTTCCTAGTGTGAAGCTCTCTGACGCCTCGGAGTAAAGTCCGTAGTACATAAAAATGCATAAAGAAATAAATAAAGTAATTGGTAAACATGCGCATTCTCCCAGCTTGTATCTCACTCCTACCATTGTACTTCTAGCCCGTAATTGCAAAACACACGCGCGCGCTACAGCAAGGCGTGTCATTGCTCTCACGTATTTTGTTTACTCACAACTATCACTTTTACCTTATGTAAGTTAGCGTCTGCTTTTGTAATATGTTCACGTGTTATGTTCTCCTAATGTATCAGTTCTGTTCCTAGTGTGAAGCGCTCTGACACCTCGGGGTAAAGTCCGTAGTACATAAAAATGCATAAAGAAATAAATAAAGTAATTGGTAAACATGCGCATTCTCCCAGCTTGTATCTCACTCCTACCATTGTACTTCTCTGTATCGATAAAGACACACGCGCGCGCGCTACAGCAAGGCGTGTCATTTCGAAGCCCGTAATTGCTAAACACACGCGTGCGCGCTACAGCAAGGCGTGTCATTTCTCTTACCAAGCCCGTAGCTCTGTTGCTCCTCCTACGGCCTATTGGTGTCGGTTACGAGCTGCATGCCCGTAATAGACACCAATAGGCCATGGGAGGAGCAATGCTCGCGGAAAAAGTCAATAGATTTAAGTCTTTCATTATGGAAACAACGCCAAGGCCAATGAAGTAACAGTAAACAAAAAAGGACACGCACGAGCATTTTACTGTGAAAAGTGGCCCTGAAAACCCCTTTTTTTGTTTACAAAATGCCTCGCACTGCGCGAAGCACTGCTACGCAGTGCAACGCTAGGCGCGAGACCTAAAAACAAGACAAGACAGGTGTCCTAGGACACCCCCATCATTTTAGCTCTATTGAAGGCCACCAACTGGGTTTTCAATCCAAAAGTTGACTCCAACTTTTAAAGGGACTGTAGGAGGACTTGATATTTTGAAAAGGGGGGGCTCTTGGCCCCCCCGCCTGCATGGCGGTGCGGCGACCGCTCCTCTCCTCGGTACCTCTCGGTGGTGGGGCGTGTCCTCTGGGGCGCGCCCACCCACCGATTGGTTGGCGCCCTCCCTGACCCGGATGGCATTAAGCGACATCCGGGTCAGGGGGGCGGGCTGCAGGAGGGGTCGGGAGAGGGGGCGTGCCGCCCCCCCCCGGGCCCCTCAAGGATAAAGAAGCGGGGAGCGCCCAGGTGACCCCTTGTTGCCTGGACGCTCCCCCACACCGGTTGTGCCCCGCGCTCGGGGCTTCTTGTTTTATTTTTCAGTCTTTCTGTTTATCTTTTAGGCAGTCGAGGAGCAGGCGCGGTGCAGGAGCGGTGCCCGGATCTCGGTGGATCGCCCATCAATCGTCCAGGGGGAGGCTCCGGTTGAACATTTTGCGCGCCAAAGGAAAAGGGGTGTCTTTTGGAAACAAAAGAAGAGCGCCGCATCCTTGCGTTTCCCGGCGTCTGATAAGGTATTTCTCGGGGCGTGTGCGGGCGGGGACGAGCGGCGCGGTCTGGTTTACCTGCTGCTGCGGCTCGGGGTCGGTGTTCTCGTGGTGGGGCGAAGCAGGGTCGACCAGGGCAGGGCCTGGATGGGAGACCTGAGTAAGAGTAAATTGTTTTAGCAATGTGTTTGTAATGACAAGTGGTGCTCTGGATTAGTTTAATTAAACAGCCAGGTTTGGGCATACAAACAATTTCGCCATGCTATACATGTGATTTTCCTCTAATTTTCGTTGTTTGGAGGGGATAAAAAGATTGTTTTGAACAGATAAATTACAGCCCTGTGCTAGTCTATACGGTTTTAAACAGCAAGGGTCGGACCGGGGGTGGGCACTAAGGGTTCGAGCCCCCATTTAAGTGTGGTATTGATTGAGGTGTGCAGCTAATGTTTGAGTGCTACTTCTGGATATTAATACTTTTTCTATTCCAGGCAATACACTACAGTTTGTCAGCATAGGGTGCACAGCGAGCCCAGAGGGGGGAGTGGCGGACGTTGTCACAAACACGATATCGGCTGTGGAAGGGCGCAGGATTCGTTCGGTAAGAGGAGAGCGGGGGGCTTGCATTTCATAGCTTCTAGTAGCCGCCGGGTGGGTCTACGTTAGAGTTTACTCACCCCTGACAAACCGGATAAGCCGGGGCGTTGCGGTTACGGTTGCATGGTGCTAATAGCCCCCTGTACATCCTCCATCTGGTGAAGGTACAAGGCACACGGTCACCTGAGTTGTAACACTAGGAGTGTAGGGCAGGGGTGCGCAAACATGCCGGGGCCAAAGGGTGGTAAAGCATGGAGTTTATGATGCACGCCATGATGCGTGAGATGAGCGAAATTAATAAGAGGTTGGGGAAAGTTGATGAATTGGAGGCCCGCATGAATGAGAGGTTTGCTGATCCCCCAGGCCCATCAGGCAGGCCCATGCGACAGAGAGCGCCCCCCTTGCCGAGGGGGGATTTCGTTACCCCACCAAAGAGATCTAAGGCCAAAAAGCCGAGGTACAGTGCCCCAGCCCCTGTACCTCTAGTTCCGGTCCCGAGTACGCCCGTACCTGCGGTACCGGTTCCTCTTGCACCTCCGCCGGTAATTCTGGCGCCCGCGGCACCGGTTCCTGCCATGCCACTGGCACCCCCTCCTGCGGGGCCTACCCCCCCTGCTCGTGGTACCAATACCAGTCCTGAGTGTGCCGCCGACATCCACTCCCTTGCCTACCACGCCAGTGCCACCGGACATGCCCCCTGGGGTCCCAGATGTGCCAGCTGGTAACCTGGACCCGGTCCCTGTTGAATTGGTTTCTCAGATAGCTGCCTTATTGCCTTGGCTGCAAAAGGGGGGTGTGTTTCCTGCCTCGTCAGATCATGCGGCAGAAGCGGCGAAGTTGGTAGAAAAGATTAAAGCTGCAACGGCGGCTGACAGTACTGTGGTGCCCTCATCTTCTTCACTTACAGGTTCCAGTCCCGCCCAACCGAATGGAGATGGTGGTCTACCGGCCCAGGTGCCCGTAAATGGTAAGGAGGTGGCGCTGCCTCTCTTGGGGGACGGCTCAGTGCCATCCAGGAGTGAAAATTTGGCACAACATGTGTCCCAGGCAGTGAAAGAGTTGATTTGGGCGGGAAAATATGTTTACATTTTTTCTTTGTTGCTAGACAATAGGGAAATGGAGCAGGCCAAGCTACTGAAGGAATGGATGCATCCGAGTGAATGGAGGGCACAGTGCTCCAAGTTCAGGGTAGATGAGACTTTGAAGAATTGGATCAGGGCCTTTTCCGTCCTTACGGCTATCACGGCCAAACGCCCCCCTAATGTGCAGGCAGCAATGGCTTGCTACCAGAGCAGGATTGTGGGGTGGAGCGACCAATACACCGGGGATGTGTGGAAGGAGTATGATGTTAATTTCAGGAAAGCCAAGGAATTTGACGCATCACTGGCATGGGACAGGGTGGACTCTATGTCTTGGCATAAGCAGTTCTCAGGGGATACAGCCCCATCCCAGGCCACCAGTGCAGTCAGGGTGTTCTCCGCTAGACCCCAACAGCCCTTTCGGTCAGCCCAGGGGAGTGAGGTCCCGGGGAAGAATAGGGGGGGGGTCAGAGAAGAAAAGGGTATGCTGGGACTTTAATAAGCGCTCCTGCACAAGGGCCCAGGGCACCTGTAGATTTAGACATGCATGTGCAGTCTGTGATCACCCTTCCCACCCCGAGACAACTTGCAGGTCCAAGCAGGGCAACCACGGTCAGAGGGGAAGGGGGAAGACAAAGTAGTGCAGACGAGTCTGGCCCCCCCACGCCAATAGACGTTTTAGCAATGATCCCATGGTTGAATCGATACCCGGACCACACAGCGGCCACTCTACTTCAGGAAGGTTTCTCACAAGGTTTTAGGATCCCGGCGGTGGGGTACACAGGTAGCTCACATTGCAGGAACCAACTATCAGTAAAGCATAATCCTGATGTGGTGGGTGCTAAGATTAGCAAGGAACTGTCGCTGGGCAGGATAGCTGGCCCTTTCCAGGAGGTGCCTGTCCCCAATTTTGTGTGTTCACCGCTGGGAGTAGTACCCAAAAAAGAGAGAGACAAGTTTAGACTGATTCACAACCTGTCGGCACCAAGAGGAGCATCCTTGAACTATGCGATTGATGAAGGTATTTGTAGTGTAAAATATGCCTCATTTGACCAGGCTATTAATTTATTGCGGGCTCTTGGGCCAGGGGCACTGATGGCAAAGTCCGACATAGAATCTGCTTTCCGTCTCCTCCCAGTCCATCCGTTGGATCACCACCTCCTGGGTTTCAATCTCGAAGGCAAGTTTTACAGGGACAAATGCATGCCCATGGGCTGTTCCATATCATGTGCTTACTTTGAGACGTTCAGCTCATTTCTAGAATGGGTTATGAGACAGGCGACGGGCCACCAGCAGGTCATGCACTACCTAGACGATTTCCTTTTCTTAGGTGCAGCGGGCTCTCAGGAGTGTGCTTGGGCATTGCAGAAATTTTGCGTGCTCATGCGGGCTTTTGGGGTCCCGCTGGCGCCAGGGAAGACGGTCGGCCCGTCCACCTGCCTCGAATTCCTTGGTATCGAAATTGACTCAGTGGAAGGATGTTTCAGGTTGCCCAGGGACAAAGTGTCTAGGTTTAGAGCAGCTCTTCGGCAATGCCTACGCAAAGACAAGGTTTCTCTACAACAGCTGCAGGAAGTGGTGGGGCAACTGAACTTTGCTCTGCGGGTCATCCCAATGGCACGTCCATTCTCACACTCCATTGCCCAAGCTATGAAGGGATTACGGGAGAAACATCACCGCACGAGGTTGTCATCTGAGGTTCGCCAGGATATTCATATCTGGATGGCATTCCTGGAGGATTTTAATGGCAGGGTAGTGTGGTCCGGTCCTCCCGCCACATCAGCGGAGTTGGGTTTATGGACAGACGCTGCTGGTAGTGCGGGCTTTGGCGCCATCCTGGGGACCAAGTGGGTCGCCCAGCGGTGGCCGGAGGAATGGAGAGCATGGGGTCTGACCACCAATATTGGCTTCCTGGAGCTCTTCCCAATATGGGTGGCTTTGAAGGTCTGGCGGAACACCTATGTAATCAATCAGTGGTGTTCTGGTCTGATAACATGACAGTTGTCGAATGTATAAATCAACAGGGGGCACGCTGTCCATTCATACTGCGCCTGATAAAGGAGATTGTGTTACAGTGCTTAAAATGGAATGTGGTGTTCAGAGCCAAGCATGTCCCAGGCATCCTCAACAATGCAGCTGACTCCCTTTCTCGCTTTAAAATGCAGGTTTTCAGGGAACATCTTCCTGCAGCAGACCCCTCCCCGGCGCACTTCCCGGCTGTACTTTGGCAGATTGGTGCCCCAGATTACAGGACCTCGTGGTTGCTAGCTTAGCCCCCAGGACCAAGGCAGCTTACGAAGAGGCGTTTTTGTCTTACTGTGCTTTCTTGGGGCTGGAATGGGAGGTTAGGTGGGCACAGGAGGACAGCTTTGCGGCCTACTTAGAAGGGATGCACAGGGAAGGACGCTCAGTGGCGGCTGCGAGCAGGCATAGGGCGGCGGTCTCCTTCTTTGCGCAGGCTAAGGGCATGCGAGATCCCACTAACACCTTTATGGTGCGCAAGGCTTTGAGGGGTTGGCGCCGTTTACAAGATCACTCTGCAGATAGGAGAAGGCCCATTGGGCTAGCGTGGCTGACAGCCTTATTGGTGGCGCTTCGCAGTGTCTGTAGCTCAGAGTGGGAGGTACTCCTGTTCAAGGCTGCATTTTCCCTGGCCTTCTATGGGGCTCTGAGAATCGGCGAGTTGGTTGCAGCGTCAAGGGAAGATAAGCTGGGCGGCCTACAGGGGGCCTGTGTAAAGATTAGAGAGGATACCATGTGGGTGACAATTCAGAGATCCAAGACTGACCAGGAATCTCGGGGTCACACCATAGTGCTCCACCGGGCCCGGGCCAATCCTTGCTGCCCGGTTTCTCATGTGGAAGTCTTCCACAGGCAGCATGAGGGCACGGCGGGGGGTGCACTGTTGTGTCACGCCGATGGTACGCCATTGACAAGGTACCAGTTTAGGAGAGTCTTAGAACTGACGGTTAGACAGGCAGGTTTTGATCCCAAGGAATTTGGCATGCACTCCTTTAGGATTGGGGCAGCAACTGAAGCAGTGGCAAGGGGTCTCCCAGTGGAGAATGTGAAGAGACTAGGGAGATGGTCGTCTGAATGTTACAAACGATATGTACGAATTGACATGTTGTGACAGAATGGTGCTCACGCCTGGTATGTTTCTGGTTTTTTGCAGTTTCTCAAACCTGTGACGCAGGGGAGGAACTCGCTGCTGGGCGTCACCGATCTACACCATCCCAGCAAAAGCGGCACGAAGAGCGCAAGAAATTGGTGATTTGGATTGTGGGCCACTCTTATGTAAGGCGTGCTGAACATGTTTTTTTTTCAGGAGACCGTAGGAACAGGGCGGCGCAAAAGGGGTTTCATATCTCATTTTTCGGAAGAGGGGGTCTGTGCCTCAGCCAGTTTAGGAGCTTCTTCCAGGGACTCTTAGCTCAGCAGCGCGCCCCCCCGTCAGTGGTGATACTTTACCTGGGGGAGAATGATTTGGCCAAATTGGGGAGGCGCATCCTTATTGAGGAGATCATCTCAACTGCAGGGTGGGTGGCTAGGATTTGCCCGGGCTGCACAGTAGTATGGTCACAACTTATCCCTCGGTGGCAGTGGCGAGGGGGGAACTCGGTCAGGGCGTTGAATCACTCGGTAAAGAGGATCAACACACAGTTGGACAAACTATTCCGAGCCCCCCGGTTGCAGACGATTCCGCATGGATGTATCTGGGGCAAGCAGTATTACCTGGGGGACGGAGTACACTTGACTGAGGCAGGGAACGTCCTGTGGTCTAATAATCTCTGGGCCTGGCTAGAGGGATTTGCTAAGTAAATCTGTCATGGTTGAGGTCTAGGAAGGGGGAGGCCAGATCGTCGGTTAACAATGCTGGCCTGTGGCGGTAAGGTCATGACCGGTGAGCAGCTATTTTTAGGGTCTGAGGGGGCGGGCATCATCCTATGGAGGTTCCCGCCCAGGGGGAGGGGCCATTGGCCCCTCCTAGAACTTCAGGGGCAAGGTAACTGGTGCTTCAAAGGGGCGCGGGTTGGAGGAGTCACGCTTTCCTTAGGCTGGTAGCCACCCTGCGCGCGCATACTTATGACGTCACCGGATGGCGCAGAGTAAGGGCCCTCCTTTAGTGGGTAAATGGCGTTCACGGCGTGGACCGGGTAATTACCGGGCTCGGCTGCGCATGCGCACATCTTTTTTGGTGAGGCGCAGCTAGTAGGACCTGACACCGGTTAGCGACCTTGCCATATGGCCAGAAATGTTAGTATACAAAAATTCAGATGAGGATGTTAGATTCGGTTAGGAAACAATCTGTATTAGAGTTTTGTTAAGGATAGTCTCTCACACATGTTGACAATCTTGTATCTAATGTCTTGCTAATTTTTGTATAAACTGATTATCGTGCAATTAAAATGTATTGTTTTATATCTTAATAAATACGGCCGGGGGGCCTTGCGACCCCCCCGCCTTCCAAAGATAACCATGTTTCATGTTCATGTGTCCGGGGGTTGGTGTGGTCATAGGGAGGGGGCGGCAGCCAGTCACTGACTATGTGAAAAGGGGGGGCTTTTGGCCCCCCCGCCCGGATGGCGGTGCGGCGACCGCTCCTCTCCTCTGTACCTCTCGGTGGTGGGGCGTGTCCTCTGGGGCGCGCCCTACCACCGATTGGTTGGCGCCCTCCCTGACCCGGATGGCATTAAGCGACATCCGGGTCAGGGGGGCGGGCTGCAGGAGGGGTTGGGAGAGGGGGCGTGCCGCCCTCCCCCCCCGGGCCCCTCAAGGATAAAGAAGCGGGGAGCGCCCAGGTGACCCCTTGTTGCCTGGACGCTCCCCCACACCGGTTGTGCCCCGTGCTCGGGGCTTCTTGTTTTCCCACCCACCATCCCTGGAACTATGCGGTGTTGTATGCATTAGTAGTCTGATTCAGTCTGTAATTTGCTATGATGTTAGTTAGGCCAATTTTCCATGCATAGAAAACTGTTTTGTTGGTGTATTTTGCTTGTGATGCTTTCTCTTAGGCCTTTTTCCCCCGTTTTGTTAATGGTATTGTAATATGTTATGTGGTTGCAATGATATTTAGGCCTTTTTTCCCTTGTTGTAGGTCTACGCTGTTATGCGTGATGGTTAACTTAGTCAGTGTAGTTGTCCTTTAGAATTTTTTCCCATAGGTCGTCGTATTTATTAGGAATGGGGCATGCGGTAAGGTCATGACCGGTGAGCAGCTATTTTTAAGGTCTGAGGGGGCGGACATCATTCTATGGAGGTTCCCGCCCAGGGAGAGGGGCCATTGGCCCCTCCTAGAACTTCAGGGGCAAGGTAACTGGTGCTTCAAAGGGGCGCGGGTTGGAGGAGTCACACTTTCCTTAGGCTGGTAGCCACCCCACGCGCGCATACTTATGACGTCACTGGATGGCGCAGAGTAAGGGCCCTCCTTTAGTGGGTAAATGGAGTTCACGGCGTGGACCGGGTAATTACCGGGCTCGGCTGCGCATGCGCACATCTTTTTTGGTGAGGCGAAGCTAGTAGGACCTGACACCGGTTAGCGACCTTGCCATATGGCCAGAAATGTTAGTATACAAAAATTCAGATGAGGATGTTAGATTCGGTTAGGAAACAATCTGTATTAGAGTTTTGTTAAGGATAGTCTCTCACACATGTTGACAATCTTGTATCTAATGTCTTGCTAATTTTTGTATAAACTGATTATCGTGCAATTAAAATGTATTGTTTTATATCTTAATAAATACGGCCGGGGGGCCTTGCGACCCCCCGCCTTCCAAAGATAACCATGTTTCATGTTCATGTGTCCGGGGGTTGGTGTGGTCATAGGGAGGGGGCGGCAGCCAGTCACTGACCATGTGAGTTTCCTATGATGCAGTTGGCAGAGCCTCCCAGACTGCACGAGCTGTAGTGTAAGACATCACATCCTGTTTCCATTGCTTTACTTGAAGCCAGGCAGGGCTGTGGTCGTAAAGCCCTAATAAAGCACTACAAATGTGAAAATTAGTCAGAAACGCCCATTTTCCCAGCAGTATGTAGGAGCTGGATGAGCAGCAACCTAACTTTAATTCGCCTTACATCGCAAAAAAGCGGCATTGCTCTGATCTTGCTGTGCTTTCTCAAGATGTTGTATAAACACGGGTCAACCCAAGAAGTCACTGGGACCTGGGCAATATATCAGTACAAACAAAGTGGTCCCAGTTTGTAGAGAACAAATAAAAACAATCAATAAACAGAGAAGTAGAAATAGATGCACAAATGATTATAACAGCATTGTTTTTTAATCACAATGTGTTTCATATAACAATTATTCATTCATTAGATATACAATAAATCACTTTACAATATGCCCCTATGAGAGTGAGAAGGGAAGGGTAGTGATGGGATGGTGAAAGAATAAGATCTTTAAAGAAGGTCAGCAAGACCACAATATAACCAAATTATTATATAAAGAGTTAAATCATCTTCTACTTAAAAACATCATGCCTCAATGAAAAACAATACTAATAAATGATAATAGAGGCTGAACATAGAAGGAAGTGTCGACGTTTCGACCCAGTTCGCAAAAAAACAGCAAATGGGGATCTAACAGCAAATTAGATCCCCATTTGCTGTTTTTTTGCGATGGTCTCTTCCAATTCATCATCATAAGAGTACCTCCTACCCACTAACACCAGACTCAGACTTTATGATTCTATGAGTGTCGGTCCATTATCTATGGTTAGAGAGTGTACTCATTACACCTCCGATGTATTCCTCCTCTCCTTCCCTACTCAGGAGTAGTTCCTCTCGATGAGCTTTTATTTAAATTGTCTGGGATCTCATGTGGCCCGTGAACTAATTATTTTAATATTGAACTTTTATGCAGATTTATTGCCCCACCCTCCACCACCCTTGTCCTGATGAAGACCCTCTAGCAAGGTTTATCCACGCCTGCATTCCAACTGGGTCGAAACGTCGACACTTCCTTCTATGTTCAGCCTCTATTATCATTTATTAGTATTGTTTTTCATTGAGGCATGATGTTTTTAAGTAGAAGATGATTTAACTCTTTATATAATAATTTGGTTATAGTGTGGTCTTGCTGACCTTCTTTAAAGATCTTATTCTTTCACCATCCCATCACTACCCTTCCCTTCTCACTCTCATAGGGGCATATTGTAAAGTGATTTATTGTATATCTAATGAATGAATAATTGTTATATGAAACACATTGTGATTAAAAAACAATGCTGTTATAATCATTTGTGCATCTATTTCTACTTCTCTGTTTATTGATTGTTTTTATTTGTTCTCTACAAACTGGGACCACTTTGTTTGTACTGGTGCTTTCTCTAGAAACATGAAGTCATTCATAAGCACTGCAGGACTGTGTGCGAGGGACGCCAGCACAGGACGCGGCAGAACGAAAGAAGAACGTGAAAATGCTTGTCCTGTCATATGACTCCTCGACTCCATTTTCAACTATGCAGAGGCACATATTGTTTGCAGTCACAGCCATGCCCTGGCTGGTTCTGAGGTGCACCAGTCAAAGCTCGGACTCAATCCAGCTTTCTAGAAAAGACTCTTTATTCTCCATTTGAGATTACCTACCAAAAGTAGCTATAGTACTGGAAAGGAGATATAGTCTCACTTCACTTTTAAAAGGTTTTCAAAGCTGTCTAAGTAGATTTAAAAAGGGACAAAGAGGGATGACTGTCCACCAGGAACAATGTGTGGAATTGTAGTGCTCCAGGCGAAATGCTATTTTGTCTCTGGAGCACTCCCAATTCTTCAGAAAAAGACACTTTGTACTGTCATTTGGAGACTAGAAGCCCCTCTGTTTCCCCCACACACTACTTTTCTAAATACACGAATTGAGCCTTTAGTTCAGTGAAAAAAATGAGTTTAGGCTCTTCTACACAGAAATTATAGAACACAAAGGTAGGTGATCGTGATATTGTGGCACCCTCGTGTTCTCGCATACTTTGTGTCCACAGAAGACAATGTTAGATTTCTTAAATTACATGACTGTCAACCTGTGGCATCAATTTGACTATTTAGAGAACATACAACTCAACGTTGTCTTAAAATTCACTACATGCTCCACAACTTAGTGGCAAATTAGAGCTGTGCGTCATTTACAACATCCAATAAACTGCTTCATTCAGCACAATGGCACACAATCAATTTTACAAAAACATCCTTAAATTGAAGATATATTGTTCGTGTTTGAGATCTCACTGCCATACTTAATTCCTGCCAATAAACAAAGATTTAACCGTGTGAAGAGGGGGAGGGGTCTTGGAGGGGCGGGGCCTCGTGCCCAGAAGTAGCTAAGAGGTAAAAATGCTTCTTGAAGCTAATGCCAATATCCTGGGGTGCTTTTAGATCCCATAATGGACGTTTGCACTTCAACGCCTTAGAAAATAAGCTGAAAATCCACTGTTTACAGTGTCTTTCAGCTCTTTTTCTCTGCCACCGTGTGATATCGGCATCTTGCTGGGTGACCGTGAGAAGGTAGCAGATATCATGTGTCACACGGTGGCACGGTGTGAGTCGGCAGAGCTGATACTTAAATAGCTGCCCCCCCCTCCCCGCCACCATTATCAGCAGGTAAAGCCAATAGGCCTCATCTATGAGAGCTAGTGGCTTTGGCAATGCTTTGTATCCATACTGTACAGCACCACGGATGTTCTGCAGTGTGGCTATTACTAATTTTTTTTAAACGCTATGACGCAGCCAGGGCTAGCGCACTTTTTTTTAAAGTGCTTTAGCAGTGGATGGATCATAGTTCTCTTTTATTAATATTTGTAGCCATTCTGCACAGCAGCCACACTGCTAAACGGTATGGCTACTAATCATTGCCAAAGTTGGCAATGCCCATGAACAAAAGGCGACGGCAGAGTCAATAGTTTCAAAGGCGAGACCTATTGGCTTTGCCAATGCTTGTTCATAAAAGCAAGTATGTGACTGTATAATAATGTATTGCTACTGCTTCTGGCTGTATTTTGAGTTGTGAGCCTGTGTTCACACCGCTATGTCTATTGTCCGCCAACGAGGCTTGGACTGCTCGACCCACGATACCACTGAGAGCCAAACTCTGAAGCTGCAATTAGCTCACTTGTTCAGGATCCACAGTGGGTCGGGCTATGACATCAGAAGTAAAACGCTTACTCTCTGCAACATTTCAAAATGCAAAGAGCCCAGAGTACACCTCCTGGGTCAAGAACCAGGCTTGTGGAACATTCACTTTTGACAGACTGGACGAGGAAATTCCTTTACACTTTTCTGCTGATTCCACGAATTTCAACGGTCTTGCTTGAACTTAAAGTTTCCAACTTTAATGATCCTGCTCCTCTCCTGAAATGGTTGAGACAGTGGTGGTTTCCATATCTTTCCCATCTATCACTGAAGCTACACTGTGGGCTTTCAAGCAAATGTAATCTTATATCCAGATTTCAAAGCAGCAGTTCCACCCCAACGTGACATCATTTAATTTGGCACCATGGCTACTGAGATTGTCCAATATGGCCATCTGAATTTGCCTAAAGCCGGTTCAGCCAGCCATCTTTTAAGATGCTAAAAAGCACCCTGTCTGTTTAAATGGAAGAGATGCTACGTGTTGTGGCAGTCATGGCTTTGATCGAATCTTCTGTCAAGATGAGGATACCCTGCAATAGCTCAGCCATTGTAGCAGTATGCACCTTCTTAAATCTGAGCCATGACAAACAAGAATAGTGCATCCTATTACAATGAATGCACGGCCCCCAGGGCAGCTGCAAACTCGCGCTGTCCTGAGGAAGCGCATTCAGTGACTTACAGAACTGCTGCTTCAAAGCCTCTCTGGGTTTCTCTGTGCAGGAGGCAATCTGCCTGCAATTTAAAGAGGGGAGAAATATCCCGATTTAGGAGGGGGTATCTGAGTGGGTCCATGGAGCCCCCTTCCTCCAATCCCGATAGTTACCCTCAGGGGTGTACTGACAGTGCGCTGCCTTCTTGTGACGCACTATCAGTGCACATCCTAAGGGCCTGTTTGCCTCTGCATGTGTAATACGGCACAGAGACAAAGTGATTCCCTCATCTGCATGGGGCCACACCCACATGCAAATGAGGAAATGCCCTCTCAGGATAGCATTGGCACTATATGTGCACTAGCACTATCAGTATTACAGAAGGGACCACACAAGTATCTGCCTCTTCTTTTGAAATACTATTGCGATCCAGGGCTCAAAAAGTAAACACACACTCTTGTTGCACCCCCAGGGCACTTTGTGTAATACAGCGCCTGGTGGTGATTGAAGCTTACTGAAAGAGCCCTTCTCAATGATTTTTCATAATTCCTGTGACTAAGGTTTTTCTGCAGGGGTTAAAGTAAATGTTCCCTCCCCTTTGGTGACCTTCTCGATCAATCAATGATTTATAAAGCTTGGCATATCACCCGCGAGGGTCTCAAGGCACTGGAGTTGCTAACTGTTTTGTGGTGATCTGTTCATTCAAAAGCCAGGTCTTGAGTCCTTTCCTGAAATGGCG
Organism: Lissotriton helveticus; assembly: GCF_964261635.1. Classification (NCBI taxonomy): domain Eukaryota; kingdom Metazoa; phylum Chordata; class Amphibia; order Caudata; family Salamandridae; genus Lissotriton; species Lissotriton helveticus. Next base: position 1,797,296,454 of record NC_136065.1, read on the forward strand.
AAGCGATGGGGCGGTCCCGAGGTGCAGGGGAAGATCGTTCCAAGGTCTCGCCACCAGGTATGAGAAGGAGTGTCCTCCGCTGTTGCCTTGGCAAGTCGGGGGTGTCAGAGGAAGAGGGAGGTGGATCGTAAATGCCTGATCCATTGGTGGAAGGTCATGAGTTTGTTGATGTATGCTGGTCCTTCGTTGTGCAAGGCTTTGTATGTGTGTGGAAGCAAATGTGGTCGTTTCTAAGTTAGTCGTTCCTCCTTTAAAGCTCATACTTCACACATTGCTCAAGCACCTCTCTTGGAAGGTAGATTTTCTAGGGGCTGTCCATGTGGATAGTGTTATGAATTATGCTGGTACTATCTTTCTAGTAAATCTTTACCTGGTAATGTATAGGCACAGTCTACTCAAGAGAAAGCAACTGCTTGTTTTATAGACATAACCATTGTAGATATATGTAATGCAGCTACTTGGAAATCTGTACAAGCGTGCACATAACATTGTCTAGATGTGGGTGCTTGAGTAGACACAGAAGTTAGTCGAGCTGCTCTGCTGAACCTTTTCTGTTAATCTTTCTTCATGGCCCTACTAATTTATAGCATTCTTTGTATCCCACTTGGACAGAGGTGCCAGTGGATAATTTGGCTAGGCTTACACCTCTGTTCAGTACTTAGAACTATGAAAGAAAATCCTAAAATGCAGAGTGAAATGTTACTGCTAATCCTTGTTCTGCATCATAGGTATCTTCGTTAAAGTCATAAATGGCCCTCCCTCTTCCCTGCTTCCTCCTGTTTAATTAACTATGTAATCTTCAGAATATGAATGTTGGGGCCTCTTAAAAGGAATGTAGATTCCCTGATAACTGCCAGCACAAATGGCAATAGGATATGAAAGCTGCTGCTGCACAGTCCCATAATATATCAATTTTAGGGTACTGTTATGCAAAGTTGCTTTATGTATGTTTAATTTGAAAAATCATTAAAACATGATTAGGTTATAGGCATTAAAATTATCGATTTCACAACTTAATTTTTTCATCTTTGTGAAATAAATGATCTGTGATCCCCCCACACAGGTGGGAATTATTCAGCATGTATGACTTCAATGAAGATGCGTTGAAAAGGTGTAGTGTTTCCTTCTAGGATAGGGTGCCTGAAAAACACCAGTTGTCCGAAAACTGTCAATCTCAAAGTAGCATCCAGATTTAGTGCCCGATATATAAAACTCGGCACTTGGGCTGTCATGGGAATACTCCTGACTTATTTTTAGGTTGGATGGGAGAACCACCTTCAGCCTTGACAAAGACAGCGCACAATCATCTGCCGTGGGACAATACTCTACTGGCGTCAGAGTGGCGGTTTACTGCCTGCTAGATTGGAGGCCTCGCAGCGATGCACCAACGGAGTAATTATGCCTCAGAATTGTTTATGCTTGCAGTATCTATCCATTTTAAAGATGGGCAAGTAAGTCATACACCTGAGATGAGTGGGCCAAGTAATCACACCTGCACAGCGCACTGCAAATCACACCCCATTTAATATCATTATCCTTTGCCTTTCTCCTATTGGAGCAGCAAGAAATAGGTTCTTTGTTGGTTGCCTTGTATTACTTCAGAGTCTTAGTGGAAGGGATCATTAGGGTAAAGCCACACTTGTTTGGAACCCTTGATCAAAGAATGAATGCTGTATCTAACAACAGGTGCTCACAGGAGGAAATTAGGAAGCACTGGAATGATCTGGAGAAGATCTGAACGCCTGGAGAAGAACTGGAGAAACACCAAGACAGCCGAAAACCATACCACATACAAGAAGGCCATGACGAACTACCAGAACCAAATCAGAGCCACCAAGAGGAACTTCATCCACAGCAAAATCCTCGCCAACTCCACCAACTCCAAGGAACTCTTCAGCGTCATCCAAGAATTCACCAACCCACAGCGAAGCCACAGACATCATCTCATCCAAAGACCTCTGCAACAAGCTTGAAACCTACCTCCACCTCAAAATCAAGAAAATCTACAACAACTTTACCAACCACCCTCTGGGCCTCACAGACTTCCCTCCTCGCACCAGAGACACCAGCCGGCCCACGATCTCCAACTGGACACCGGTCACAACCGAAGACACCGCCTCGGCCATGAAAGGCATCCACTTGGGGGCCCCAACTGTCCCCTGTCCCCCTCACATCTACCACAGAGCCATCGCCGCCATCCCACCCGAACTACAACATACCATCAACACCACCTTCAAAACAGAAATCTTCTCAGATGACTGGAAGCGCGCAGAAGTCAGACTCCTGCTCAAGAAGCCCACAGCTGACCCCACCGACCTCAAGAACTATCAGCCCATTTCGCTCCTCCCGTTTGCAGCCAAAATCACAGAGAAAACAGTCAACAGGGAACTGACACGTTTCATCGAGAAGAACGCCGTCCTCGACCCATCCCAATTCTGAATCAGAAGCAACCACAGCACAGATACCGCCCTACTCGCCGCCACAGAGGACATCCGCACCCTCCTGGACCAAGGCCACTCCACAGCCCTCATCCTACTGAACCTGTCAGCGGCTTTCAACACCGTCTCTCACCGCATACTAGTCAGCAGACCATACGACATAGGCATACAAGGAACAGCCCTGGACTGGATCCAATCATTCCTCGCCGGAAGAAGCCAAAGAATCAGACTACCACCCTTCCTCTCCGAACCCACGGAAATCAACTGTGGAGTCCCACAGGGGTCATCACTGAGCCCGACACTCTTCAACATCTACATGGCCCCACTCGCAACCATCGATCGATGACACGGCCTCAACATCGTGTCCTACACTGATGACACCCAGCTCATCTTCTCCCTCTCCAAAGACCCCACCACCGCCAAACTCATCTTTCAGGAAGGAATGCAAGACGTTGCAGTCCGGATGACCAACAGCTGCCTGAAGCTCAACCCCAGAAGACAGACGCCCTCCTCCTCGGCACCATCCCCTCAGCATGGAACAGCACATGGTGGCCTACCGGCCTCGGAAGCCCACCAACCCCCTCAGACCACGCCAAGAAGCTGGGCATCATACTCGACTCATCACTCACCATGAACTGCCAGGTCAAAGCCGTCACCTCCAGCTGCTTCAACACCCTCTGCATCCTCCACAAGACCTTCAAGTGAATCCCCCCGAGTTAAGGAAGACAGTCACCCACGCACTCATCACCAGCAGACTGGACTACGGAAACGCACTCTACGTCGGCATCAACAAGTCCCTACTCCGCAAACTCCAGACTACACAGAACTCTGCCGCCAGACTCATCCTCGGCCTCCCCCCGGCGCAAACAGCTCACCCGGCACCTACGAAGACTCCACTGGCTCCCCGTGGAAAAAAGAGTCACCTTCAAAATCCTCACCCACGCCTACAAGTGCCTACATAACAACAGACCCAAATACCTCAACGACAGAATCAACTTCCACGTACCCAAAAGAAACATACGACCCTCCAACCTCGCACTGGCCGAAACCCCGCACATCCACAGAGCCAGAGCAGGCATTAGATCCTTCTCCCACATTGCAGCCAAGACTTGGAACCAGCTACCGGCAGACATCAGACGAGCACCCTCCTTGACCACCTTCAGGAAGACCCTCAAGACCTGGCTCTTCAGCTAGACGGACCTATGCCCCCCGCACCTCCTAGTGCCTTGAGACCCTCGCTGGTGAGTAGCATGCTTACAATTCCCCTGATTGATTGATTGATTGATTGATCTGCAGTGGAGAGTTAAATCACTGGCCTTTAAAACCCACCTAGATGCCCAGTTGAGTGGTAGTGGTCTTGCCATGGCCCATGAATCACTTGCCCTGGGAGGAGAAGGTGTATCGGATCCTAAACACAGAAGGCTTTGCAGGAATCTCTCGTGGTTTAGAGACTGGTAAGTTCAATCACTGTATGTTTAACAGCAACTGTGCTGTCATCGTTTTGAAGTTAATGTGTGCTTTTCTTATAAATATTTTTTAAGGTATAATAAGGATTAAATGTAAAAAAATCTTTTTGTTGTTTGTGGAAAGTACCTTTATTCACACAGTGTAGAATGTTAAGTCTTATTTGAACCTTTTTCATTTTCAGAATGTAGTCTGTATGCGCATATATATATATCATAATGAAGGATACCTTTGCAGAACTGATGTCACTTTCTCTCACACTGTCTTGGAGTACTCTAATATATGCCAAAAGCAGAAATGGAAGTGGTCAAATCAATTCTGTCCACAGATTGACAAAGCCAGGAAACATTTTAACAAAACTCTTTTTTCATTTCTCAGAGATCATCGCATGGGCTGTATCTATACCAAGAATCTGCATTTTGAGATGCATGGAATTTATAGAAATGATGGTGTGCACTTTACAGTTGAAGGCAACAGGGTGTTTCTAAGCAACCTGAAACTCCACATCTGTCTTATGTATAGCAGCCATATACACACAACCAACACAACAGCTCTTGTCTGAGCCCCCCTAGTACCCGAAATATTGTGAATTCTTTATCTAAAGGTTTTTATTCCTTTAGTTTTTGACAATCTTCGCAATGATGACGCGATCCCCGCGAACACATCACGAAAACGGAAAACAAAAGCCGACATTCAATGACCACCAACACATCCAAAAATAATATGTAAAAAGCCCATTCTGAACATTGCCCTACACATATTACAATATACATACTTCTTTCAAAGCATATTTCAGCTCATAATGTTGTACTAAGTTTCTTTATAAACAATCTTTCAGACCTATTTTCCATTTTCGCTGTTAGTCAGGATGTTGCGATGACGTTGTTAAACTCGACGATTGCGTCTTTTCCATAAAGTGAAAGCGCATATATGCACACACATTACACACTAGAGGTTTATTACTGTACACTTCAAACTCCTGTTTTTCTAGTGTATTTCTAGAACAACTATCTCTTAAACCTATTTTCTGTTTTCGCGGTGACTCCGGCAATTGCGATGACGTCGGTGATCGTGATCCCCGTGATTATGTTACGAAAGCAGAAAGCAAAAGCAGGAATTCAATAGCCACCACCACATTAAACAAGCATTTGCAATGCAATAGGTCTCGCATTTACGCGAATTTAAGCTATTGGCATTGTAAATGACAATGCTTTTTATTTATTTTTCAAAAACCAAAACATAAATAAAAGGCATTGTGATTTACAATGCCAATAGCTCAAACTTGCGTAAATGCGAGACCTGTGCATTGCAAATGCTTGTTTTTAGTAGTTATTGTTGTAGCCATGTTAAACCTTGGAGAGGGTTAGAGTGCTGTACATTAATGTTCAACTTACAAAAACTACTCATGTACAGTAGCAGAGTATAAATATGTTCTATACAGAGCAGAGAGTATAGAAAGTCAGTCAACAACAAAGGCACAGCTTGAGAGTAACAGAAGATGAGGACCAGGCAAAGTAAAAAGTGAAAGAAAGAAAAATAAAAAGCATTAAAACACAATTTCATCTAGCATCACCTCTGACAAAGTTTCCTGAGGAGGGCCTCTAAACTAGAGTGCGGGAAATGCATTATTTCTGCACCCTAGTAAAGCCTGTCAGAGGAGGGGTGGTGGTAAGGGGGGTTCTCATTGCCGTTCCTTCAGCAAGAGTTCGCAAAGAATCCATTTCAGAGAAGACTCCTTTCTTGCGAGGTAAAATGGTGTATTTCTCACCCACCGGGTATTTCATGTCTATGGAAACCGTCAAAGAAGTGAATCGCTCTGCCGAGGCGAGACTAGTTGACTTGTTAGATCGTAAAAAGGGGTTTGAGAGCCTCAAACTGTACAATTGTGGGTGTGCAGTGGTTGTATGCGAGGATCATCCAGCTTGTCAGGGGGAACATGGACTCATGCACAATCTTTAACCACATGACGTCTAGTTCACGTGCAAGAAACATCCCTAAGGGGTGCATCGAGGGACCCTGCAAAACACTGTCAGGCTGCAAGCACCAGCAGTGTCGGGAGAAGACCCCAAGTATGACTCAGGGTGGCGGTTTGCCATAAGAATTATTGGGGTACTAACTGCCACTCTAGTGCTCATTCTGGGTAGTGCGCAGAATTAGACGGTGAACTCCTCTAGCAGCCTTGGCGCTACAGATGTGTTTTAGTGCACATGTTCTGCTCTTAAAATAAGGAATTATAGCAGCACAAGAACCATGTGCCTTCCAGCATTTATATATATGCCCTCCCATGTGCACCAGCCGTTTCATTTGTTGGCTTGAAGCAATTTGTTGTTTATTTTTGTTTTACGACATATTTTTGTTTACCGTCATCTCTGATACTGTAAGCCTGCCCTTGAAAAGCGGTTCTCCCACAAAACCTTTACTGGATGCAAATGGTTTTCTCAATGTATGATGATTACTCCAAGCCCTCCCTAGGGTAACAAGTCTTCTCTTTAGGAAGGCAGTATAGTGAAGAGGCCCCCATATTGGCTACAATGTGAGCTGCCTAAATGCCAGGTCTGCGTTCAGGCTCCTCTGCCCACTTCGACAATACTAGCAGACACGAGGCAAATCTCCTCAACTCCCTAAATCCGTTTCCCCCTGTGTGTCAAAGCTGAGTGCAGGAAGCATCTGTGTCCAGCTCTGAGCCTTGGTTGGGTTCATCAATACCCAAGATGCAATGTTTCTGAAAACGAAGCAAGCCTGTGTGCTGGCCAAAGGAGAGTCTGGTCGAATGTATTTTTTTAATGGTGATATCTGTGAAAAAGATTTCACTTCTTAACTTAACGTGTGTTTGTGAAGCGCATGTTCACCCAAGGGTATCTCCACGCTGAGAAACAGATGTTTGTTGTTACTCAACTAAATGGTACTAATTATACCTCAGAAGGATGAAATGCTTGAAAGGCTGATCGGACCCGCTGGAATGAGAACCTGTGACTATCAGGTCGAGCACAGACCTCTTAGTGGACGCATTTATCCACGAAGCCACCCGAGCCAACTTCATTAATTTACCTCACTGTTACACCTCGGCACATCTGTTTTCTGAACGCCTCATTTGACATTCTTCCTCTGTGGATTTAATGTAAAAAATATTGGGATACCGAGGGACATTTGGGAAGCAGCCTCAGGTTTACAAAGAACTCACAGGATGCCCCCACACTTAGGATGTAGGAAGATCAGAGTTGGCGGGGAGGTTAGATAAAGTAAATTTATTCTGTCTGTCCCATACTCTCGATGGATTGAGTTAAAATATATGTCTCTTTGGGGAGAGATGCTGGGTCTTTAGCCCACGCGTTTCCACTGAGATTGAGGGGGGCTATTATTAGACGTTGATGGGTCTGTGGCAGACTGTAGTGAGGGAGGGGGGTATTTTGAGTTAGCCCCGTTGGCTACAGTAGGACATGACGTATATTGGAGATGAAAGATCAGCGGATGATTGTGTAATATAATCTCAGGTTCATAAATCCACTATGGAAATGTCATAACTAGAGATTTTTGCTGAGTAGGGTCTTGTTATGCTGAAGGTAAATGAGGCGAGTTTTAAACATATCTGGCTGCCTCAATCACCTTAACTGGTCGTGAGCGATGAAAACACGATCTGTGGTCGGCTGCCAGGGGCGGAACGCAGTCCACTTATGCCCCTTTGACGAAGGAGGGGGTACTCTCCCTCATCCTCGCAGTGGCGCAGGGCATAAAGAGATCCACACCAGATGGGTTTGTGTCTGGGACAGACAGACATAACAAGGAGCTTGCATCACCTCAATAGTGACGTGTAAAGCAATGAGGAAATGAGGCGAGGCTGGAAGCCGGGTAATGTCAAACACTCGAGGCCGGAGAGGGGCGGTGAAAACGACGCTGCCTTGAGAGGAGTGCACACCCCCTTGCACTACGAGAACAAGCATCTATCTCTCAGCTTTATGGGGCCATGTGTTTCTAATTAGCATGGAACATATGGCCCCATAAAGATAAGAAAATGCTTTGCGGCAGCAGCAAGGCAGGTGACCCAGTCCGGATCGGAGGCGAAAGGGCGTCAACAAAAAAAACCTTATTTCCAAAGGCAGGCCACCGGTTGGCATAAACGGTGACGCCAGCCAATGAAAATGAGGGGCGAGGCTTCAAGTCCCCTTCTCAAATCTATTCTCCTACAAAATCTCTCGCCCAGCGTGTAGTGCTTTGCGCTGCAACGCCATGCGAGACCAAAAAATTATATCTATATAAATAATTTTAACCATCACAGTAGATAGCTCACTATATAAGGAATTCTATAAAAACATTTATCAATATCTCAATGTCTTTATAACAATGCATATTAAAGATTCATTGGTTTTTTTTGTTTATAATTTCACCAATATTCGCGATGATGCCGATAGTCGCGATGTTTCTGTGATGGTACACGGGGGCCGCGTTGGTGGTCGTAGCATCAGCGACAATATCACGCATGATTTAAAAAATCAATTTTGGACACATAACTTGTGTCACTAACACCTCAATTTCTCGACCATGGAGTCAGAGTATCTCCACCCTGACCCCTTACATGGGCTTTCACACAGATTTTCAGGCCCTGGATCCATTCCCGATAGATAAATGGTCCAGCCAATCAGAGCATTCTGGTTGGCGAGTGCATCAGTGATTCATCACGTAACCTTTGTGAAATATCCGCGGCCAGAGCTATCACTATTATTTTAAACTTAAACTTCTCAAAAACTACTGAACAGATTTACAACAAATAAGCAAAAGGTACTTCCTCCTTCCTCCAGCATCTGATTCCATGTCAAATTTGGTGTAAGTCCGTTCAGCGGTTCGGGCTGTAGAAGTGGCTAAAGGTTCCTGTGGGAATTAACATTACAATCGCAACCTTATTTCGTGCTCCAAATTCTCGGTCGCCACTGCATGGATCACCCCCAAACTTTGCATAACAATAAAACCCGCGTGTGGGGGGTTGGGGTTTGATAAGCGAGGTACGCGACTACCGATAGTCTGGGTTAACTGTTTTATTTGGATATGGGCGGTCAAAACAGCGAGATCAACAAAAGTGTCCAATAGGTTCCCCAGGTTCAGGTCCGGGCGTGTTCTCCTTTTTCCGGCTTCGGGGCGTCCTCGGGTCAGGTCTAGAGGGTCACAGCTTCAGGCTCAAAAAAAGAAAAGAAACAGCCGTGTTAGGGGCTGGGACCAGAGTTCCAGAAAGGGAGGCGGGCAGGGAAGTGAGGGATCACCGGGATAGCTACCCAACCTAACCAGCGGTCGATGTGAAGGGAGCGGGATACAGTGACCACCCTCGAACTACTCCGTCCCACCCTGTGACTTAAACAACCCCTGTAAGCGGCCCCGTACCTTGCGGAGCCACACTTCTCCCCTGGAAGTGTGGCAGGGCGGCTCGTGATACCGGTGGCCTCCTGGCTTGTCGGGTCTCAGCTCCGGTGCGTCGAGCAGCGGTTCTTCGGCGCTTCCTTCTTCTTCTCCGTCCGTGGCGTTCTCCTCGTGGACCGGCTGGCTTCCTCGAGATTCCGCCCTGGTAAACGGGGACGATGCTTCCTTAAACGCCCCCTGCGCTTCTGATTGGACGGTTGCAGCTGACGTCCGCTCAGCCGATTGGTCCACAGTAGAGCATGCCGTGGAACACACCCCCACCGTCACGGGAGGCTGGCAGAACGGCGGGGTCAGTGAAGGCAAGGCCGGCGAACCCCAGGAAACGTCCAAGGGAGCCTGCGGACGGGGTGAAAATGGAGAAACGTTAGCTGGAACACCCCGTCCGGTGCAGTCAGGAAGCACCTCCGAGGTAGGCAAGTCGTCCTCGTGACACATCCCACCCCCAGGATTGACCCGATCGGGGGAAAGAGGAAAACGAGAAAGGAAGTCAACTTTCCCCTGCAGAGAGCCCTTCCGGTGACGGACCTCAATCTGGTACGGTTGCAAAGCCAAGAACCAACGCAAGATACGGTCATTGTTACCCCTGTTACGCTGTAGCCAGGTCAAAGGAGCATGGTCCGTATACAGCACAAAAGGACGTCCCTCGAGGTAATATCTCAGTTTCTCCACGCCCCAACGGACGGCCAGGCACTCCTTCTCAATAGTGGAGTAAGCCTGCTCCCTAGGAAACAGCTTCCTGCTGATAAAAAGAACAGGCCTCTCCATACCCTGATCATCCACCTGAGAAAGGACAGCCCCGATGCCCACCCCAGAAGCGTCTGTCTGGAGGACGAACGGTCTGAGGAAATCAGGGGAAACAAGCACAGGGGAAGAAGTGAGAGCATCTTTTAAGGCCTGGAACGCAGAAGTGTGGATGACCGAGGGGTGTGGGAGTTTAGAGGACTTGACGTGTTTGCCCAGGAGATCAGTGAGCGGACCGGCCAGATTAGCGAACTGAGCAATGAACCGGCGATAGTATCCCACCAACCCCAAGAACGCTCTGAGTTCCTTTTTCGTGGAAGGATAGGGCAAGGCTTTGATAGCGTCAAGTTTTTCGGTCTGGGGTTTGATCTGTCCCTCACCTAGGAGGTATCCCAGATATTTGACTTGATGGAAAGCAAAGCGGGACTTCTTTGCATTGATGTGCAGATTGGCTTCCTTTAGACTAGATAATATCTTCTCTAGATGTAGCATGTGATCTTCCCAGGTTTTACTAAACACTACGATATCATCTAGGTAAGCTGAGGCATACTGCAAGTGAGGAGACAACAGGGTGTCCATTACTCTCTGGAATGTCGCAGGCGCCCCATGCAACCCAAAGGGGAGTACTGTGAAGTGGTAATGACCGGAAGGAGTGGAGAAGGCTGTCTTTTCCATGTCTCCGGGTGCAAGGGGTATCTGCCAATAACCCTTGGTGAGGTCTATAGTGGTGATATAACGAGCCTCACCAAGGCGTTCTAAGAGTTCATCCACTCTAGGTAAGGGATAAGCGTCTTGTTTGGAAACCCTATTGACGGCCCTGAAATCGATGCAAAAACGGATGCTCCCATCCGGTTTCGGTACCAATACCACTGGCGAACACCAATCACTGTGGGAGGGTACTATGATCCCGGATTTTAACATGCTCTGTACCTCTGCTTGGAATGCTACGCGTCTTGCTTCTGGAATCCGGTAGGGTTTTTGCTTTACAACTGTGTTTGGGGGCGTGGGTATGTAGTGTTTTGCCAAATGAGTGCGCCCCGGCTGGTCCGAGAACACTTCGGAATAGGAAAGGAGTAATGACCCAACGTCTTTCTGTTGGTCAGGAGATAAGTCGGGATTGACAGGGGCATCCCTGACTGTATGACTCGCCTCAGTCACAGGAGACGCTACATTGACTGTCTGTGGGGGTTTGCCTAACCATTTCTTTAACAGATTGATATGGTACATTTGAGTTTTTCCTCGTCCCAATTGTACTAGGTATGTCGTGCGTCCTATTTTCCGCAGGATTTTGAAGGGACCCTGCCACTCCTTCTTCATCTTATGGGTGGAGGAGGGTAATAAGATCAGAACCCAATCGTCTACTTCCAACACCCTCACTTTCGTACCTCTGTCATAAAGGGTTTTCTGTTTGGTTTGGGCTATGGTCAAATGGTCATGGGCAAGCGTTCTGAGTTTATGTAACCTGCTTTGTAATTGCCGAGTATAATCTAACAGGGCCTCGGCTTCTTGGGATCCCTCGGCTTCCCAGCTGTCTTTTGTTATCTCAAGAAGAGTTCTAGGGGTTCTTCCAAACAGAAGCTCGATGGGAGAGGTACCGAGACTAGATTGCTTTTGACTACGCAGGACAAAGAGAGCAAGAGGCAGTAACTGGTCCCAGTTTTTGCCATCACCTGAAAGGAGTTTTTTTAAGGTCAACTTAAGGGAGCCGTTGTAGCGCTCAACCAATCCATCTGTCTGGGGATGGTATACAGACGTTTTGATGTGTTTAATGTTCAACTGTGCACATACCTGTTGCATTAAACGGGAAACAAATGGAGTGCCCTGATCGGTAACTATTTCCCTTGGGAATCCCATTTGAGAGAACACCTCCACCAATCTCTGGGCTATCGCTGCTGACGTAGCGGTCTTAAGGGGGAATGCCTCGGGATAACGCGTGGCGTAATCAACCAACACAAGAGCGTATTGATGACCTCGGGATGACTTTGGTAAGGGACCGATGAGGTCCATACCTATACGGTCAAAGGGAACCCCAATGATAGGCATGGGCACCAACGGAGCCGGGGGAGGAATGTACGGGTTCCGCTTTTGACATATTCTACACTCTTGGCAATATTTCTGGACCTGGGCGTAAATACCTGGCCAGAAGAAGTGTCGCAAAATAGCCTGCCCGGTTTTTTCCACTCCAGAGTGACCAGCTAACAAATGTGCATGTCCGAAGAACAATATTTGGTCACGGAAATCGTTTGGGACCAGCAACTGGGGCTCAGCATCGGCTTTGGCGAGCCGATAGAGCAGGCCATTTTTCTCAATGAACGTAGGATACCGTGTGGTGGACGGATCCTGTGTTCCCCGTGCGACCTGCCACGCATTAGTGAGACTGGCGTCATTCAATTGGGCTGTTCTAAAGTGGGTGTCCCTGGCCCAGGGTTCGGCTGCTGACAAGGCTTCATGAGGAGGAGGCAAATGTTGGAGAGTGTCTAACAACAGGTCATTAAAGGAGGGGTTATCCGTCCCTATGATAATGGGTTCTGGTAGGCGAGACATAACCCCTACGGTGACTTCCATCACTTTCCCTGAGGGTGTATGTAACGTGACTTTGGCTACGGGATACTCCTTAACGTCCCCATGAACACAGCGAATGCTGACTTGTTTCCCTGGGATAAGAGAGGTAGGTTCTACATACTCCTCTTTGATGACAGAGTGCTTGCAACCAGAGTCTAACAAAGCCCTGATAAAAGTTCCGTTCAGAGAAACCCGTACATAGAAGGTGGATCCAGTTTCTTGGGCATACAGGATGGACCTGGGGGCGTAGCTCACGTCCATGGGTTCCTCTTCTCTGTCCTTCTTTTTCCTACAGAATCGGGCGATATGACCCCACTCTCCACAGTCATAACACTGAGGTCCTGAGTTTGGTAGCTCAGGGCGTGAAAACCGCAACCGTGGGGGTTCCGCTACTGGTTTTTGGACTTTTCTTTCTATTTTGAGAGGTGGTATGATTTTGGTTGGTTTCTCAGGTTCTCTCATGTAGGGTTTACCCTGAGCCCGCGAATAACAAGTCGCCATTTCGATGGCGTGTTCCAACGTTAGGCGCGCATGTTGTTTAAGCCACCTCTGCGTGCCATAGGGAAGGGCGTCGATGAATTGTTCAAGATAGATTTTATTCATGACGGCGTCAATGTTCCCTTCCTGGGGTTTCAACCACAGGTCAGCGGATTCCTTTAATTTGAAAAACAATGTCTTTGGTAGATCCCCGGGAGTCCCTTTTTCCTGGCGGAATCGTAGTCGATATGTTTCTTCATCAACACCCAACCTGTCTAGGATATACTGTTTCACAACCGCATAAGCGATGGTACCATCTCGATTTACTGTTTGGTACGCTGCCTGAGCCTCCCCTGTTAACAACGGTGCTAAATAGAAAGGCCACCTATCCCCCGGCCAGGAACTAGCTCTTGCGGCCCTCTCGAAATTCAAAAAGAATGCAAGGGGATCCTCTCCTGTTGTGAATTTTTGTAGGGGAACTACCCTGCCTGGAGTTGGGGCAGTTGCTCTCCCTTGGCTTCTCACAGTCATTAACTGAGTCTGCCCTTCTGTCAACTTCATAATGTTCTCAGATTGGCTCTGTATGGCTTGGGAGAACGTAGTACGGTCTGCCTCCATTTGGGTCAGGAGGTTTTCCATTCTGTATCGGATGGGGCGGTTCCTTGAGGGATCCGAGTCACGGCACCACTTGTGGGGGGTTGGGGTTTGATAAGCGAGGTACGCGACTACTGATAGTCTGGGTTAACTGTTTTATTTGGATATGGGCGGTCAAAACAGCGAGATCAACAAAAGTGTCCAATAGGTTCCCCAGGTTCAGGTCCGGGTGTGTTCTCCTTTTTCCGGCTTCGGGGCGTCCTCGGGTCAGGTCTAGAGGGTCACAGCTTCAGGCTCAAAAAAAGAAAAGAAACAGCCGTGTTAGGGGCTGGGACCGGAGTTCCAGAAAGGGAGGCGGGCAGGGAAGTGAGGGATCACCGGGATAGCTACCCAACCTAACCAGCGGTCGATGTGAAGGGAGCGGGATACAGTGACCACCCTCAAACTACTCCGTCCCACCCTGTGACTTAAACAACCCCTGTAAGCGTCCCCGTACCTTGCGGAGCCACACTTCTCCCCTGGAAGTGTGGCAGGGCGGCTCGTGATACCGGTGGCCTCCTGGCTTGTCGGGTCTCAGCTCCGGTGCGTCGAGCAGCGGTTCTTCGGCGCTTCCTTCTTCTTCTCCGTCCGTGGCGTTCTCCTCGTGGACCGGCTGGCTTCCTCGAGATTCCGCCCTGGTAAACGGGGACGATGCTTCCTTAAACGCCCCCTGCGCTTCTGATTGGACGGTTGCAGCTGACGTCCGCTCAGCCGATTGGTCCACAGTAGAGCATGCCGTGGAACACACCCCCACCGTCACGGGAGGCTGGCAGAACGGCGGGGTCAGTGAAGGCAAGGCCGGCGAACCCCAGGAAACGTCCAAGGGAGCCTGCGGACGGGGTGAAAATGGAGAAACGTTAGCTGGAACACCCCGTCCGGTGCAGTCAGGAAGCACCTCCGAGGTAGGCAAGTCGTCCTCGTGACACATCCCACCCCCAGGATTGACCCGATCGGGGGAAAGAGGAAAACGAGAAAGGAAGTCAACTTTCCCCTGCAGAGAGCCCTTCCGGTGACGGACCTCAATCTGGTACGGTTGCAAAGCCAAGAACCAACGCAAGATACGGTCATTGTTACCCCTGTTACGCTGTAGCCAGGTCAAAGGAGCATGGTCCGTATACAGCACAAAAGGACGTCCCTCGAGGTAATATCTCAGTTTCTCCACGCCCCAACGGACGGCCAGGCACTCCTTCTCAATAGTGGAGTAAGCCTGCTCCCTAGGAAACAGCTTCCTGCTGATAAAAAGAACAGGCCTCTCCATACCCTGATCATCCACCTGAGAAAGGACAGCCCCGATGCCCACCCCAGAAGCGTCTGTCTGGAGGACGAACGGTCTGAGGAAATCAGGGGAAACAAGCACAGGGGAAGAAGTGAGAGCATCTTTTAAGGCCTGGAACGCAGAAGTGTGGATGACCGAGGGGTGTGGGAGTTTAGAGGACTTGACGTGTTTGCCCAGGAGATCAGTGAGCGGACCGGCCAGATTAGCGAACTGAGCAATGAACCGGCGATAGTATCCCACCAACCCCAAGAACGCTCTGAGTTCCTTTTTCGTGGAAGGATAGGGCAAGGCTTTGATAGCGTCAAGTTTTTCGGTCTGGGGTTTGATCTGTCCCTCACCTAGGAGGTATCCCAGATATTTGACTTGATGGAAAGCAAAGCGGGACTTCTTTGCATTGATGTGCAGATTGGCTTCCTTTAGACTAGATAATATCTTCTCTAGATGTAGCATGTGATCTTCCCAGGTTTTACTAAACACTACGATATCATCTAGGTAAGCTGAGGCATACTGCAAGTGAGGAGACAACAGGGTGTCCATTACTCTCTGGAATGTCGCAGGCGCCCCATGCAACCCAAAGGGGAGTACTGTGAAGTGGTAATGACCGGAAGGAGTGGAGAAGGCTGTCTTTTCCATGTCTCCGGGTGCAAGGGGTATCTGCCAATAACCCTTGGTGAGGTCTATAGTGGTGATATAACGAGCCTCACCAAGGCGTTCTAAGAGTTCATCCACTCTAGGTAAGGGATAAGCGTCTTGTTTGGAAACCCTATTGACGGCCCTGAAATCGATGCAAAAACGGATGCTCCCATCCGGTTTCGGTACCAATACCACTGGCGAACACCAATCACTGTGGGAGGGTACTATGATCCCGGATTTTAACATGCTCTGTACCTCTGCTTGGAATGCTACGCGTCTTGCTTCTGGAATCCGGTAGGGTTTTTGCTTTACAACTGTGTTTGGGGGCGTGGGTATGTAGTGTTTTGCCAAATGAGTGCGCCCCGGCTGGTCCGAGAACACTTCGGAATAGGAAAGGAGTAATGACCCAACGTCTTTCTGTTGGTCAGGAGATAAGTCGGGATTGACAGGGGCATCCCTGACTGTATGACTCGCCTCAGTCACAGGAGACGCTACATTGACTGTCTGTGGGGGTTTGCCTAACCATTTCTTTAACAGATTGATATGGTACATTTGAGTTTTTCCTCGTCCCAATTGTACTAGGTATGTCGTGCGTCCTATTTTCCGCAGGATTTTGAAGGGACCCTGCCACTCCTTCTTCATCTTATGGGTGGAGGAGGGTAATAAGATCAGAACCCAATCGTCTACTTCCAACACCCTCACTTTCGTACCTCTGTCATAAAGGGTTTTCTGTTTGGTTTGGGCTATGGTCAAATGGTCATGGGCAAGCGTTCTGAGTTTATGTAACCTGCTTTGTAATTGCCGAGTATAATCTAACAGGGCCTCGGCTTCTTGGGATCCCTCGGCTTCCCAGCTGTCTTTTGTTATCTCAAGAAGAGTTCTAGGGGTTCTTCCAAACAGAAGCTCGATGGGAGAGGTACCGAGACTAGATTGCTTTTGACTACGCAGGACAAAGAGAGCAAGAGGCAGTAACTGGTCCCAGTTTTTGCCATCACCTGAAAGGAGTTTTTTTAAGGTCAACTTAAGGGAGCCGTTGTAGCGCTCAACCAATCCATCTGTCTGGGGATGGTATACAGACGTTTTGATGTGTTTAATGTTCAACTGTGCACATACCTGTTGCATTAAACGGGAAACAAATGGAGTGCCCTGATCGGTAACTATTTCCCTTGGGAATCCCATTTGAGAGAACACCTCCACCAATCTCTGGGCTATCGCTGCTGACGTAGCGGTCTTAAGGGGGAATGCCTCGGGATAACGCGTGGCGTAATCAACCAACACAAGAGCGTATTGATGACCTCGGGATGACTTTGGTAAGGGACCGATGAGGTCCATACCTATACGGTCAAAGGGAACCCCAATGATAGGCATGGGCACCAACGGAGCCGGGGGAGGAATGTACGGGTTCCGCTTTTGACATATTCTACACTCTTGGCAATATTTCTGGACCTGGGCGTAAATACCTGGCCAGAAGAAGTGTCGCAAAATAGCCTGCCCGGTTTTTTCCACTCCAGAGTGACCAGCTAACAAATGTGCATGTCCGAAGAACAATATTTGGTCACGGAAATCGTTTGGGACCAGCAACTGGGGCTCAGCATCGGCTTTGGCGAGCCGATAGAGCAGGCCATTTTTCTCAATGAACGTAGGATACCGTGTGGTGGACGGATCCTGTGTTCCCCGTGCGACCTGCCACGCATTAGTGAGACTGGCGTCATTCAATTGGGCTGTTCTAAAGTGGGTGTCCCTGGCCCAGGGTTCGGCTGCTGACAAGGCTTCATGAGGAGGAGGCAAATGTTGGAGAGTGTCTAACAACAGGTCATTAAAGGAGGGGTTATCCGTCCCTATGATAATGGGTTCTGGTAGGCGAGACATAACCCCTACGGTGACTTCCATCACTTTCCCTGAGGGTGTATGTAACGTGACTTTGGCTACGGGATACTCCTTAACGTCCCCATGAACACAGCGAATGCTGACTTGTTTCCCTGGGATAAGAGAGGTAGGTTCTACATACTCCTCTTTGATGACAGAGTGCTTGCAACCAGAGTCTAACAAAGCCCTGATAAAAGTTCCGTTCAGAGAAACCCGTACATAGAAGGTGGATCCAGTTTCTTGGGCATACAGGATGGACCTGGGGGCGTAGCTCACGTCCATGGGTTCCTCTTCTCTGTCCTTCTTTTTCCTACAGAATCGGGCGATATGACCCCACTCTCCACAGTCATAACACTGAGGTCCTGAGTTTGGTAGCTCAGGGCGTGAAAACCGCAACCGTGGGGGTTCCGCTACTGGTTTTTGGACTTTTCTTTCTATTTTGAGAGGTGGTATGATTTTGGTTGGTTTCTCAGGTTCTCTCATGTAGGGTTTACCCTGAGCCCGCGAATAACAAGTCGCCATTTCGATGGCGTGTTCCAACGTTAGGCGCGCATGTTGTTTAAGCCACCTCTGCGTGCCATAGGGAAGGGCGTCGATGAATTGTTCAAGATAGATTTTATTCATGACGGCGTCAATGTTCCCTTCCTGGGGTTTCAACCACAGGTCAGCGGATTCCTTTAATTTGAAAAACAATGTCTTTGGTAGATCCCCGGGAGTCCCTTTTTCCTGGCGGAATCGTAGTCGATATGTTTCTTCATCGACACCCAACCTGTCTAGGATATACTGTTTCACAACCGCATAAGCGATGGTACCATCTCGATTTACTGTTTGGTACGCTGCCTGAGCCTCCCCTGTTAACAACGGTGCTAAATAGAAAGGCCACCTATCCCCCGGCCAGGAACTAGCTCTTGCGGCCCTCTCGAAATTCAAAAAGAATGCAAGGGGATCCTCTCCTGTTGTGAATTTTTGTAGGGGAACTACCCTGCCTGGAGTTGGGGCAGTTGCTCTCCCTTGGCTTCTCACAGTCATTAACTGAGTCTGCCCTTCTGTCAACTTCATAATGTTCTCAGATTGGCTCTGTATGGCTTGGGAGAACGTAGTACGGTCTGCCTCCATTTGGGTCAGGAGGTTTTCCATTCTGTATCGGATGGGGCGGTTCCTTGAGGGATCCGAGTCACGGCACCACTTGTGGGGGGTTGGGGTTTGATAAGCGAGGTACGCGACTACTGATAGTCTGGGTTAACTGTTTTATTTGGATATGGGCGGTCAAAACAGCGAGATCAACAAAAGTGTCCAATAGGTTCCCCAGGTTCAGGTCCGGGCGTGTTCTCCTTTTTCCGGCTTCGGGGCGTCCTCGGGTCAGGTCTAGAGGGTCACAGCTTCAGGCTCAAAAAAAGAAAAGAAACAGCCGTGTTAGGGGCTGGGACCGGAGTTCCAGAAAGGGAGGCGGGCAGGGAAGTGAGGGATCACCGGGATAGCTACCCAACCTAACCAGCGGTCGATGTGAAGGGAGCGGGATACAGTGACCACCCTCAAACTACTCCGTCCCACCCTGTGACTTAAACAACCCCTGTAAGCGTCCCCGTACCTTGCGGAGCCACACTTCTCCCCTGGAAGTGTGGCAGGGCGGCTCGTGATACCGGTGGCCTCCTGGCTTGTCGGGTCTCAGCTCCGGTGCGTCGAGCAGCGGTTCTTCGGCGCTTCCTTCTTCTTCTCCGTCCGTGGCGTTCTCCTCGTGGACCGGCTGGCTTCCTCGAGATTCCGCCCTGGTAAACGGGGACGATGCTTCCTTAAACGCCCCCTGCGCTTCTGATTGGACGGTTGCAGCTGACGTCCGCTCAGCCGATTGGTCCACAGTAGAGCATGCCGTGGAACACACCCCCACCGTCACGGGAGGCTGGCAGAACGGCGGGGTCAGTGAAGGCAAGGCCGGCGAACCCCAGGAAACGTCCAAGGGAGCCTGCGGACGGGGTGAAAATGGAGAAACGTTAGCTGGAACACCCCGTCCGGTGCAGTCAGGAAGCACCTCCGAGGTAGGCAAGTCGTCCTCGTGACACCGCGGTGACACTTTTGTGGCAAAATTTTATGCAAAGTTGTCTAACTATAACTACCTACTGGCAGTCGCCAGTAGGTAGTTATAGTAAGACAACTTAATATACATGTATGTGTATAAACACACACACACACACACATATATATATATATATTTTTTTTAAAGCAAAAAACTGTACGCCGCACTCAGGAACTGTAATAACTCTGTTTATTTGGCAAACTCCACAGCAAGTTTAGTCTGTCACACCGACGCGTTTCGGGCACAGGCCCTTTCTCACGGTGGGCGGCACTACTTTTCTCTCTGCTTAAAAAGGCTTTGCATTGGAAAACACTACCTTGGATTTCTGGGACTTGTAGTCAATATATGTACATACAGCAGAATTACACCTTTTGTGACAGTTATATGTCTCTGGTTAGGGTTACATTTTCTGGCACGTTCTTACTGCGATTGCACTCATTATTTGTTAATATGCATGTACTTTTAAGGGTATAGTACCTATTGAAACAGTGTTTAAGGTTACCTTAGTGCAGTCGCACTGCTAGCCTATTTGCCACATTTCATCATGTAAGATAGTACATTATCTCGTATTTTAAGGTATAGTACTCTTAGTTATCTCTTATATTTCCTTATACATGTGACCATCATCCTATCTGGGCTGACTCTTCCCCCCCACCTCATTATGCAATACATTTGTTATTATGGTTCGTCAAAGAATTGTTTTTTACTTTAAGTCACAAATCTGATTTTGGTTTTAGTTCCATTTCAAAGTCCTTGTTACAAGTGTACAAAAAGTTCCTCATCGAGGTTCATCCCTCTCGGGATTTTGGTTTTCATCCGAATTATGTACTTCGATTCAAGTTGTCTAAATTTTGATTTTCGATCACCCAGTCTTTCATTTTCTTTGATGTTATCGATTCCAAAAAAGCACATTTTCTTCCAATATCCTCCTTGGCATTCAAGCATATGTTTTGCTGTAGCGTACGTCATGTCCCTGTTCTTTACCGCTCTTATTTGTTCTAGGATTCTCTTTTTCAGGGTACAAATTGTACTTCCTATATACATCTGAGCGCAGTCACACTGAATGACGTACACAACTAATTGGGTAGTGCAAGTTATTTTTGTTTTTATCTCAATTAGCCGTCCTTCCGGATCTCTGAAGGATTTCTTGTTCTTCCCAATTTTACAGGCCTTGCATTTTCCGCACTTATTAAATCCGTTTTTTTGTTCTTCTAGCCAGTTGGTGGATGTTTTACTCGTGCTTTCAAAATGACTTTTCACCAGCATATCTTTTAATGAAGGTACTTTTCTGAAAGTCAGATTTGGTTCTTTTCGTATGATTTCTTTAAGATCAGCGTCCTGATGTAGTAGTGGCCAGTATTTTTGTACACATCCTCTGATCTTTTGTGCCTCTTTGCTATAGTTCAAAATCATTCTAGGTGCTTCGTTGGTGTTCATTTTCACTTTTGGTTGTTTCATTAAAATTTCCGATCTTGTTTTTTTCTTGATCTTTTCCATATTTTTGTTTAGATCTCTCCTCTTGTATCCTCTTGATTTTAATCTGGATGCACATTTGGAAATTTCTGTATTTGCTTCCTCTTCTTTGGAACAATTTCTTTTCATTCTTATGAATTCTCCAAACGGGATGTTTCTTATCACTGATTTTGGATGAAAACTTTCAGCATGTAGGATGCTATTGGTCGCCGTACTTTTCCTATAAAGTGTGGTGTTTATTTGATAATTTTCGACGTATACTGTGATGTCAAGGTAGTCAATTCTACTCCTACTTGTGTTGCAAGTAAATGACAATCCTACTTGGTTGTTATTTAGTTTGGAGAAATATTTCATAAAATCTTTTTTCGTCCTGTTCCATATAAGAAAGAGGTCGTCAATGTACCTCGACCAGAGCATTATTTTTTCCAATTCTTCATTGTTGTCTGGTCCCCACGCTATCTCCTTCTCCCACCAACCCATAGTAAGATTTGCATAGTTGGGGGAGAAGGAGATGCCCATAGCACATCCACATAACTGTTGATATACATTGTGATTAAAGAGAAAAACATTGTTGTTTAGGCACGTACTTATCAATGTTAGCAGCATGGCTGAATGTTCCAATTGGGATATGTTTCTTTGTTTTAGAAAATAGGCACAGCCATTGAGTCCCACTGAATGTTCAATTGATGTATATAAAGATACAACGTCTATTGTTACCTATAAATATGTAGGGTTCCAGGTGATATTAGAAAGTATTCGTAAAAAATCGCCAGTATCTTGTACATATGAAGTTAGATTTTTTACCATTGGAGCTAGGTATTGGTCGACATAGGATGAGATATTTTCGTATATGGAATCACACGAGGACACTATTGGTCTGCCCGGTGGGTCAATTAAGGTCTTGTGCACTTTGGGCAAAAAATAGATTGTCGGCATGGTTGGATTTTGTTTCCATAGATATTTAAGTTCCTCAGTGTCTAGTAGTTTTTGTTCAGGCCATTCATCCAACATGTTTTTGATTTCTTTCTTCATTGTGTTTATGGGATTGGATGTTAGTTTCCTGTACTTTGTCTCATCATCTAGTTGTCGATGTGCTTCCTTAATGTAATCATTGGTATTTTGAATAACGATGTTTCCGCCCTTGTCTGCGGGCTTTATTATTATTGCAGTATTGTTTGCCAATGATTGTATAGCTGAATTTTATTTTATCGAGATGTTTTCAGATCTCGTATTCCGTTGTTTTTCGAGTTTTTCAAGTTTAGTCATCACTGCTTCTGAGAATAAATCTATTTTGTTCCCTGGTGATAATTGTGGGCAATACTTCGATTTTAATCGTAAACTACTTTTTTGATGTGATTTTGTGTCCAACCCTAATTCCTGTAGCATTGTGATTTCTGAAACTTCATCATTTTCAAAGTCATTCGCTAGATCGTACAGCACTTTTAGATGTGGTATCAACTCAATTGTTAGTTCCGGTCTGTTTCACCCGATATGGTTGTAATCTCTCTCCTGTTTTCTGATGATTGACATTCTGTATTGTATTCGTTGGCATGAGTTTTTGCCAGTTTGATTTTGCAAACGAATTTATAAATGTCAATGTTGGTATCCGTGTAATTGAAATGTTTTTGTGGACAAAAGCTTAATCCTTTGTTTAGTACCTGACTTTCCATTGGTGTTAATGTGTGATTTGACAGGTTTATTATTAGATTTTCCTTTTCTATTGATTTTTGTTCCTGTTCCTCAAGGGGTACTGTCTCCTTGTGGCTGCTGCGGTTGTTTTTGGATATCCTGGTTCTTCGGCGGCTTCTGAAGACCTTGTAGTATTTTTTCCATATCCTCTGCCTCTGCCTCTTCCCCTCACTTGACCTTGTGTTCTTGATATGTTCTGGTCGAGGTTCACTAGGCGCATTTCCTTTATAAAAGATAGATTAGTTTGATGTTTATATCCAGTTGCTGGGTCCCCTTCGCCACCACTCACATCGGATTCACTTCCCGGTTCACTTGGTGGCTGGTATGTTTTTTTTTGGGGGGGGGGGGTTTCCGCAAAATTAGACTTTAAGGCATCGAAACGTTTAGCAAATGTTAGTATGCGCCCATGTTTATAATCGCGTCATCTCTTAAAAACTTTCAATGTTTTCTCTGTTGTACTTCGTCCTCGTATTTTTCGAGGCGCTCCTCCATTTCTTTTCGTATTTTGTCTTTCTTTTTTATCTTTCGATGAGATTTTAGTTTCCAAGTCTTTTATCACATCATGAATTTCCTCTAAGTCTTTTTCGGCGTATTTAATCAGAATGCGCATCATATTTTTACTGCATTGCATATTATTTTCACCCCATTCCAGAAACATCTCAGTTTTTGTGTCCGGGTAGGTGGGCATCGTGAAGATTCGCAGTTCACGTGGAACTCTATCCACTTCCAGGTATTTTTGAAGTGCTAGTATTTCCCAACTTTTATTTATTTCACGTTTATATTGTTTCTCTAGTTGAAAAAATAGTTGCTTTAACGATGTGTCTGTATTAGATGTTTGGGCACTTTCATTTCTCTCTGTGCTTTCATTATCATTGTCTTTTTGAAACATTGTTGCAGCTTTGGCCATGCGTTTCGTTTTCCGTGCTTCCATGGTGATTCTGTTCAATTTTTGTAATGTTAGTGGGGCTTTTTGACTTAGTCCAGATGGAGATTTTATTAGGCTCAGCAGGCGCTTTCAATTGTTTATCTTTGCGTGCCAAGTTGATATTGTCGAGTTTGCAGTTGTATCAGTTACCAGAGAAGCAGTTCCCGCTTTAGTGAGTTACGAAGGGAACAGCCATGCATTGGCTGCCGCTACGTACTTTCCCTCACTTTCAAGTCGCTACGAAACACGGAGATTTCCGATAAAGATATTATACATCAGTAGCTTTACACTGACGGGTTTCGGGTTCACGCCCTTTCTCACGGTGGGCGGCACTACTTTTCTCTCTGCATGAATATTAACAAATAATGAGTGCAATCGCATTAAGAACGTGCCAGAAAATTTAACCCTAAACAGAGACATATAACTGTCACAAAAGGTGTCATTCTGCTGTATGTACATATATTGACTACAAGTCCCAGAAATCCGAGGTAGTGTTTTCCAATGCAAAGCCTTTTTAAGCAGAGAGAAAAGTAGTGCCGCCCACCGTGAGAAAGGGCGTGTGCCCGAAACGCGTCGGTGTGACAGACTAAACTTGCTGTGGAGTTTGCCAAATAAACGGAGTTATTACAGTTCCTGAGTGCGGCGTACAGTTTTTTGCTTTAAAGAGATTACTGGACTTGTGGTTGGTCCCACGCACGCAACCGCTGAAGAGCGCTCTAGCCTCAACCGCCATTGTTTTCAATATATATATATATATATATATATATATATTCACTGAAAAAACCATAGGTTTTACACACGTTATAGTTAGGAAGTAGCATTTACAAAACCTATGAAATTCACTGAAAAAACCATAGGTTTGACACCAGTTATAGTTAGCTGGAAATTTTACTGATATAAAACCAATGAAATTCCACGTTATAGTTAGTTGGACTCATTATAACTTGCGCGTGTAATGCACTGCTGATGACGTCACATATTACATCACTCATGACATCACTGATGACACCATCCAGTGAATGTGTGTCTTTCTGAAAAATAAATATGTGTTATATATGTATATATTATTGAATATCTTAGTGAATACATATATTACTGAGTAATGCTTACATATTTAAATATATGTATTAGTGTTTCACTTTGTGTATAAGTGGCTGCATGGGTTGATGAGCAGGTACATGTGTATGTATATAGGTTATTAGATGTTTTTTTTAGTATCAGTATGAGTGTCTGTATGGTTTGGTGGGGGTATTACTTAACACATAGATGCATGAATGACTGAGTCTCTGTTTGTATGTGTTTTGAAGACAGCATATGTGCAGGACTGTATGGGTGGATTAGTGTGCATATGTCTGTGTTAGTGAGTGAATGACTGTCTTATTAGTGTCTTTATCAGTAACTACATATGTTTTAATGTAGTATATGTGAATATTGATGTATATAAGTGACTATATGTGAGAGTGAGGGATTGTAAGAGTTCCTGTTTAAATTTGTATGTGTTTCTATAAGTGATTTTTTAAGAGAGTAAGTATGTGTAAGTTTCCTTAGAAGTAAAGTGGTAGTGTGTGTATAGCTGTTTATGCAAATAAATGGATGTTCAATAGTTTATTTGCATGTGTAAGTATGTGTGTGAATAACTTTTGGATGACTGTCGGTGTGTAACAGGATGTGTAGGTGTATCACTACATATGATTAGTGAATATATGTATGAGTGACTATATAGAACTGTTGGTGAATTAGTGCATGTGTATATAGATGGTGGAATTATTGAATTGGTTGTTGTAACTGGTATGGGTATCTCCATTTTTTTGAACATTTTAGTTTCTATTTTTGAATATGCGTTTCAAGGGTTAGATTACAGTGAAAGGAGGTCTGTCACTGTGTCACAAGGATGCTGTCATCAGTGATGTCATGAGTGATGTAATATGTGACGTCATCAGCAGTGCATTACACGCGCAAGTTATAGTGAGTCCAACTAACTATAACGTGGAATTTCATTGGTTTTATATCAGTAAAATTTCCAGCTAACTATAACTGGTGTCAAACCTATGGTTTTTTCAGTGAATTTCATAGGTTTTGTAAATGCTACTTCCTAACTATAACGTGTGTAAAACCTATGGTTTTTTCAGTGAATTTCATTGGTTTTTAAAATGCTAATTCATAAATATCTCGTGTATACAACCTATACTTTTGTCAATAAAGTTCTGGCAATATTTTTTTCCGAAACTAGCCGTTTTCTTCACTGTTCAAGTTGCATAGAGACTCCTTGTAAAGCGATACAGAATTAGAAAGTCTGTACCTTGCCTTTTTTCAACGCATTAAAATTTGTCTGTAAATAAAAATAGCCTTACTAAACTTTCGTGCACGACCCGGTGTGCGCACTCTCGGCAACAGTTCTCAATAAAATGGATAGCGCATTTCCAGGGTTTCGTGCGCGACCGACTGCGCGCACCCGCCTATATATTTCGTGAAAACTTTGCAATCTGAACTTATTGAATTTCTTCATTGACCCATCAAAGAACTTATACTACGTCAAAGAGACTAAACCTAGGCTTCTTTTTTAATATTATGAACATTTTCATTAAATGGAGCCGAATGTCTTTATAAACTTTCGTGCGTGACCGAATGTACACACCTTGGTATTTAAAAAAAATATATAAAAGATTTTATAATTTAACAATTGTATGCTTGAATCGAGCTCAGAAGATATATTAAATCCGGATGTGTTTGGATTTACTCCTTTTCACGTTTTGAAACTTCGCTGAATTAGACCGCTACTTCCAAATGGCGTACGTGACCAGATAATATCACCGCGTACACGTCCTGAGACGCGCATGTGAAGTCATGTGACTTGAAAACAACACTTCCAATTGGTTCTTAGTAGTTTCTATTCTGCAATTTACACGGAGCACTCCACCCACTTCTCTCACTATGTTTTCTACTCTCAAAAGAGAACGACGTTGAACACCCTTCGGAAGACTTTGCTGAAATGGCTGCCGCCCCCCATTCATCTTCCGAATCTGAAGGAAATGAGCGACTACCTTTAAAAAGAAAAAAGGAATCTTTTATTTGGCAATTTTTCACTTATCCTGAAGAACAAAAGAAAGTGAATGCGCCAAAAGTTACCTGCACGATATGCAATTCGGTTCTCTCAAGAGGAAATCCAAGAAAAAAATATTCCTTTTCCATACATACCATGGTGCGGCATGTCAAACAAGTGCACCCTGTGGAATTTGCAAAAGCATCGACAAGAGCCCTGGCCACGCTATTACCATCAGAGGTGGCCAGCACATCTTCTGGTGGACGACCTGTATCTCCATCGAGTGCTGTGATGGACTTGAGACCATATCTTGCAAAGGTGCACATGAAATGCAACGAGTGTGGAGAAATTCTTCTGTACGGAGAGCAGAGCCTCATTCTTACTAAACTAAAAATTGAGAGTCATAAATGCCCCGAGAAAAGATAAATTTCTTCATTTCATTTTGATCCTGTGTCACACATGAAAATGTTGTTGCAAGTTTAAAAAATCAAAAACAACATAACACTTGTTTTAAACAAAAAAAAAAAAAGTTCTTTTCAGAACTAATTCATTCTACCAAAAACAGCTCCAGGAGCATATTATAAAGGGGGTTTATCTCCGCTTTTTTGGCTTTCGTTCGTGCGCGACCGTGTGCGCGCACCCGCATATATATTTCGTGAAAACTTTGCAATCTGAACTTATTGAATTTCTTCATACACCCATCAAAGAACTTATACTACGTCAAAGAGACTAAACCTAGGCTTCTTTTTTAATATTATGAACATTTTCATTAAATGGAACCGAATGTCTTTTTAAACTTTCGTGTGTGACCGAATGTACACACCTTGGTATTTTTAAAAAAAATATAAAAGGTTTTATACTTTAACAATTGTATGCTTGAATCGAGCTCAGAAGATATATTAAATCCGAATGTGTTTGGATTTACTCCTTTTCACGTTTTGAAACTTCGCTGAATTAGACCGCTACTTCCAAATGGCGTACGTGACCAGATACTATCACCGCGTACACGTCCTGAGACGCGCATGTGAAGTCATGTGACTTGAAAACAACACTTCCAATTGGTTCTTAGTAGTTTCTATTCTGCAATTTACACGGAGCACTCCACCCACTTTTCTCACTATCTTTTCTAATCTCAAAAGAGAACAACGTTCAACATCTTTCAAAAGACTTTCTTTTCACGCGATAATGTGAATTACTGAGATTGTTACAGGATTTTCTATCAGATATGTGTTCCCATTTCTGTTGAAGCACTAACACCGTGGAAAATTCCACCGATAGCAGTGATATTTTTAACGCCGAGCACCGGCGATTTTTATCACTTAGAAGCCTTCCTAATATGAAGGTTTATCTCCCAAGTCTCTGATTCTCAAACTGTGCAACACGGCTCCCCTGTGTGCCGTAATGTACTGCTAGGGGCGCCACCCACACTCTAGTGTGACTAACCATCTATAAATTCCACAGACATCTCTACCCTATTATCTGCAATTGTGAGCATCAAAAGGAGCTGCGCTACGCCCCTGTGAGAAGCCTCACTCCCACTGCTGCAACGGCTTGGCAGTCCTCCAGATGCACAGGAACAGCCCCTCCGATCCATTGAAGTTCTGTGTCGTCTCAATACCACTTACGAAATGAAAATAAGCACTGAAGAATATTCAAGCATGTAGTACTCCTCCTGCTACAGCATACAGAATGCATTGTATTACCTATAAAAAAGTGAAACACCCACGCTACAATCATATAGAATACTTCCTCTAAAGAAGCCTGTGAATAACTTTAAAACATCAGATTAACCTTTTTTTACTCTCTCATCATTGTTAAAGATAAGTATTTACAATACTATATTAAACAATGCCATGGTTGTTGCTTTTTAATTTTAAAAATCTTGCAATCTTTCACAAACGCAATACTCATGGCTTCTTTTTCGTGACAAAAATATTGCAATATTACATACCTACATAGATAACAGAAAAAACATAAAACTACAAAGGCCAAATAGTCTACTAAACGTGGATTTGTAACCTATGGGGCAGATTTATGTTAACTACTTCATACCCAGATATGCACCAGTTAATGTGCACCACAGTATGCTAGTGCTCCGTTACCCATGGTGTGCCACATTTGAAATGTGGCGCACCATGGTACAAAAACACCATACATGCGTAACACATCTGTGCTGAAAAAGTAATACATTGCTAGAGTTGCATTGCAAGTGTGATGCAGCTCCAGCAAGGCTCACCAATGCACTGTATTCACAATACTGCGTCAATACCTACGCCTGCTTCAAGCACATGCACAGTTTTGAAACAGCATAGGTCTGAAAGTCACTGAGTGAAATATCATGCATTACAGTCAGCCACTTTCAAGACGCATTCCTTCAGAGGAACACTTCCTTATGGTGCAGGGCTTTCGAATGTGACATATCTCCTAGATCCATAACGTTGTAAATATGGTACATTATTTCCACTGTCATTGTATTAAATAAACTGACGAAATTGTGGCGCAAAGAGACGCAACGTCAACATAAAGCTGCCACAATGTGTTTTAAAGTGCCCTTTAAATTACAACCAACACTCTCTCAGGTTTTTTAACACCTGTTAAGTCCTTCCATGCTCATGACAGAGCCGCTCCATCACGAGCATTGCCTCAGCTGTCCTCAGGATGGACCAGTTTTGTCATGAGCTTGCCGCTGTGCTTGCACAGCACTAATATTGCGCCTCCATGACACGTTCTATTGACTAAGCAGAGCCATGACAGAATCACTGTATCATGAACAGATCTCAACCGTGGCTCATGAAGGAGTAGCTCTATCATGAGCATAGAAGTACCACTCAGCCCCCCGGCCCCCTAATGCCGAGGCAGAATTGCCACTGCAGCAAAGGACTTAAACTCCTGGAAAGAACAACATGTAACATTTAATATCATTTCCCACCAATGTTTTCATATATCAGTGTTGCTGAACTCACTCAGTGAAATGTCGCTCATTTCATTAAATCACTTTTGAAGCATACCTTATAACAATGCACCCAATCCTATGTGGAAGTGCTTATATTAAACATGACATTGCGTTAAGCAGGATAGACAAAGAAATGACACAGTGATGTAAAAGTTTCTTTATTTTTTATACTTACCTAAAAAATAGTAAAAAAGTAAAGTAAATTTCTTTTAAAAACATAGTACCTGTGGAAGAAAAGTAAAAATAAGATTATAATGTACATTTCATAAAATTAAAAAAAGTAGGAGTCAATAAGAGAGAGGCAGAGAAAACTCTCGGATGTTATTAGTTGTACTTACCTTATAAATATAATATCTGTGAAAGACAGTAAAAAAATATGTTTTAATACATATTTCTAAATTCAATGTAACAAAATAACTCAAACAACATATTAAATGGTTTATTTTTGCTGTCCTCAGAATACATTGATTTTCACTATAAACAGTGATTTCAATATTAATCATCATATAACAGCGGGGAAAAAAAGCACAATCAAAATGATTGTGTTTAAAAAACCCATCCAAAATCTCCATACATATTATAAATACCTGAAAAAAACATATCTTAAATGTTTTTCTCAAATTCGCAATTTCTTGAGTAAGCACACTACATATTCCACAGTTACAAACTAATTAAACTATACGACCTATTTTTAAATATATCTCAAAAAAACACCGTGCAAGTATCTCCTATAAAAATCTATCTTAAGTATACATTTTCTTCTCTCATACCTTTCCGCGTGGCCAAATTGTATAAGTTAACTCATTATCTTTTAAATACCTCTCCCAAAAACTTGCGTCCATATATGTTCTAAAATAATTATCTAAAGTACTCATTTTCTTCTCTCATAATTTTCCACATGGCCAAATACTATGAGTTAAGTAGTTTTTTTCTGAAATTTCTTAATCTGAATCTTATCTATTCTTTTGTGAACCTTTACAGTAAAAATGTGTAACATGTTTTATACCATCAAACATTAACTAAATTTCTACCTGATGTTATCACTATACCAAACACAAATTTCATTTATAGATTTGTAGACCCTCAGTCACATGATATTTGTAAACAAGAAAGTTTCATATCTTTACAGTATTAATCTTCCTACAGGAAGTGATTCTACTGAAATTTGGGTTCCAAAAATAGCAGATAGGAGTTAGTTAAGGCAAAAGGCAAACGTTTCTTAAAAGTCAATTGGGTATCATTGCAAAGCGTCCAGCCACTTCCACACTTCAAATAAGCTGTATAATGTCCTGATGATGTGGAAGGCCCTTCATGAAAAATGATGGCTACAGTTACAAATGTTCTTCTAGAAATAGATACTTGAGTAGCCACAACATTTTTTATTAAAGTTGACAATTTACTCCCATCAGCTCTGCATCGTTGAAACATTAATATTACATATTGTCCATATCTATGGATAAATAAAGTTGATAACATTTCAGACTTACATTGAGAACAGACCATGTTCTGATGCGCATCTTTAACTAGTTTATTAAAAGACACTTCTTTACAGTCTGGTAATGTTAAATATATAAATCTTTCACTGTTTATATCAGTACTACTTGAAAATGAGCAATTATCACACTTATGTTCCCATTTATAAGAAAGACCAAAAAGATTATCAATATCTACACCTTCATCTTTCAAAACTGTAAACATATACATAATAAATTCCTGACAATCTTGCTGAATATTCTGTGAAAATTGATTTACTCCTGCACATATGTCTAAAACATTCCTTAGTTCTGAAACACTTCCTACTTCACTTTCACCACTACTACATTTTTCAAATATAGAATTTAAGGAATAGCAAAATGTTTGCTCCTGATTTTCTACAATCTGTTCCTTAACATTTTTTAGAAAAAAAACAACATTAACTACTACATTTGCATAACAGTTGACACCAGACCTGTTTTCAAACTTAAATCCAACAATCTCTTCAATACTAACTGTTTTCTTATGCCTACCAACAACAGCTACATCTTTTTTTCGTCGTTTCTCAACTACTTCAGCACATTTCTCCTAATTTTTCCTTTTCTGACCAACCATACGCCTTTCAATTAAAGGATATTGAGGTAAACTTGGAGCATATTCTCTTCTTAACCTATTATACTCCTTCACACAATTTAAATCTGCACTAATCTTTGTCTCATCATAATCAATTAAATAAAGTCCACATACAGTTCTAACTCGCGATAAAGCAACATATGCCATACCCTCTTTGAATACAGTGCTTCCAATATTTACCAAAGCACAATCTACACTTAAAACTTGAGATTTGTGAATAGTCACTGCATATGCCAAACAAATTGGAAATTGCTTCCGACGGACATATAAGTCTTTCACAAGCAAAAAACGATTTGAACAGCGACTAATTTGCTGAACTTCCTCAATTCCATAAAATTTTATTCTTAAAAATTCAATCTCATCTCTATTTGTATAATTGACAAAACCAACAACATTACCCATTGCTCCATTTACCAATCCTCTCTCTACATGTAAATTTCTCCTTAAAATTATCCGACAATTTAAACATACATACAGATTTTTCTCTAAACCAGCAGTTTTAGATATACTTTTTTGAAGAGAATCCAATTTTAACTTCAACTTTTCAGACAAAACAATAGTACTACCTTCATGCTCTATTCTATCTTTAGCTTCCAGTTTCCTAATTTCTTGATTTTCTAAATTCAACATTTTCTCATTAAAAACTGAATATTCTTTCACAGTTGG
Organism: Lissotriton helveticus; assembly: GCF_964261635.1. Taxonomy (NCBI): domain Eukaryota; kingdom Metazoa; phylum Chordata; class Amphibia; order Caudata; family Salamandridae; genus Lissotriton; species Lissotriton helveticus. The sequence continues at coordinate 1,797,328,870 of NC_136065.1, forward strand.
CATCAAGCATATCACTGATTTATCTGCTACCTCTTTACTATATATTTTCTCAGGTACATTATCTTCATTAGGAAACAGCTTGGAAAGTAATCATGTTCGTAGAGTGCGTTTCGCATCTTCAGTTAGTTTTCCAATCCTTATATCTTGAAGAATATTACCATATTTAGTATCCTTTGCCTGTCGCATATTTTGAATCAGTTCAGTATATTTGAAATGTGACCATATATTAACATTTCCAATACTGCCCAGGCACTTTCTAGTCTCCTCATGCGTAACAGTTTCAAATACAGGTTGTCCTTTCACTGGAGTTAGTTGGAGTAGATCTCCAAAAACTATGACATGTTTACCTCCAAATAACACATCATACTCTGTCTTAAGTATCTGTTGCATTCTTAAATGCACAAAAGCAAGCATTAAATTAGATACCATGCTTACTTCATCAATAATAAGAAGTTTCATTTTTTTAAGCACTCTAGAAACTTCAAAACAAGCTTCTCCAGATAGCTTGTGATATTGTAATTTATTTTCATGTTCAACTGGCAGCATCAGTAAACGATGTAAAGTAATACCTTTAATATTATGTGCTGCCAATCCAGTTGGAGCAGTAACAACACACGACAGTGTTGACTGAGTTCTTTGCTGTAAATATATAGTAATTCCTTTAATTAGGAAACTTTTACCAGTTCTAGCTTCTCCACTTACATATAATCGAATAGGTTGAAATGACATACATGAGCAATCTTTTCTCTCATGACGAAAACCATGCTCAATGTGCTCTGTCACTTCATCATATATCTGTCTTTGCTCAACATTAAATTGCTTCTTTAATTCTTCTAAGTTGATTGCCTCCTCTTGACCTTGCTGCATTGCTCTTTCCACCTCATCCATGGCGGTGGCTGCTTCATTTTGGATAATTGGTTGTCCCAGTGGATCTTGACTTAATGAAGCGGAACTTTGACTATCTTGTGAACTATCTCTAGCAATCTCCGCTGCAATTGTCGCTTCTTGCTCTATTTCATCATTCAACATTTGGAGATAATTACTAAAAACAGGACATTGAATACTACTTTTAGAAGCGTTGAATGAATCTTCATAACTATCAAACTCCCCAAGTAGTTCCTCTTCTCTACGCCATGGTTTAAAGAGTTGCAAAAGAGCAAAATAGTAAAATTCTCTTTTGTCAGGTGTTTCGCAACTCAGTTTCCGATGATTAATCAAGTGTCCTTTTCTTTGTTTCACCAGACATCCTTCTTGTCCAATTACAGCGTATACACCTTTATCAATGTTGTCTGTAACATTCCTTTTAAAAGTGTAGTTTTGAAGTATTTCATACAGACAAATGTTTTCTAGAAGACTACTTCTATTTGGATAGTATGTATCCAACATATTTGTTTTCAGAATGTCTGTACTGTTTGGTTCTTTCTGGGCTAAATATTCAATTTCTTGCACAGGTTTTAGAACACGGTTTCGTGTTTCTGCAAGACCCAAACTCACCCAGAGAATAGTCCTTGATTTAGCATAAAGACTTGCTGATGATAATCGGTCACAACATTTATATGCTCCAATTTCTCGATGAGACAACATCTTCAAACTGTACGTATACAATTTCTTGCTTAGGCTCTTTTCATGAGAAATGTCCTACCACATCTCCTTCAGTTCCGTCTTTTCAGATTTTGTGATGTAAGACGTTACATATCGAGCCACAGCAATAGAGTTGTCTGCAACATATTGTATGTCCATGTTAGCATTCCACATGGACAAAATGACTGGGTTATAGTCATTTATATATTTGGATTCTTCACCTCTTCTTAAATTGTACGTATTTTTAGGTGACCTTCTTCTGATGTTATGTCGCAAAGATGACATCAAATTGTTGACTCTTCCTTTTGAAAGTACCGGTCGTGCAAATCCAAAACGACATTTGGTGTAGAATTTACTCTTTGATTTGAATTTTCGCCGACAATATTTTCCACAACGATGACTTTGAAAGCGTAACACTTTTCCTCTTAAGTCCTTATCAGTTGTACTGTTAGGTATGTCACAAGTGGCATACTGTTCAATAAAAGACAGTACAGTTTCATCCGAGTCTCTTCCAAATTTAGGAGCATCCTTGATCCATAACAGCATATGAATATGAGGAGCACCTCTTGCTTGGTATTCTTTTCTCCCAAAAAAATCCAGTACTTCACCAAGAGGCGGATTTTTCTTGTTTGTAAGAAAAGACATCATAGCTTCAAATCTATGATTAAAATATCTGCAAACATTAACCGGATCTAACGAACACAGTTCTCCGGGTGTCATGTAGTTTATATTTTCTATGTTTGCATTCGCCTCCTGAAGAAATTCAAGTAAATCTTCCCAAGCATACTCTGCACAGCTTAGAGTTAAAAACCATGTTGGTGCTCCTAAGTTTCTAAGCATGCACTTCAAATCTCCATGACGACGGTACCAATACTCATTAGTACCACGCTGACAAGCCATTAAATTAATTAGATGTGAATCCAAAATACTATCTTTCTGTTGCACTTTATCCATAAATTCCTTTGCTGAAATATTATGCAGATGAACTCCACTTTTTAAAATATGGTTTACTGCATAAGAGAGACCAGATAAGTCACTCTCAAACAGAAGATGAAACAAATATGGAATGCATTGGCGAAACCTCGGATCTTCTGCATATAATCTTGTTGTCCGGTATTCAGATGCAGGAATCTGCATAGGTCGATCATCATATCGTGTACCTTCACCTGTAGGGAATAACTGTGGGAAACAACGACCTTCCAAACTTTCTTCCCACACACTAATAGGATTTCCTTTCGCCTTTTTCATCTGAAATAATTCAATAGCATTCCCTATTGCTTCTTTGGAACGCAGTGGATGAACACTGTAATGTTCATAAATTTCTTCACTTCTGGATAGGTCAACTTTTTCAATTTGTCCAATAGACAAATCACTCTCCTCTTCTTCACTTACATCTTCTTCTTCTACGTATACATCTTTATAGTACTTATTGTTTTGAACTAAATACAACGTTGCCTTTTTGACTTTTCTAACATCCACTAAATCTTGCCAGATTTTCTTACTCTTTGTAGGTACACCATTAACTAGAATAACTAGAGGTTCCTCTTCTACATTTTCAACACCAATTGTTTCCATATTTTTTTTAAATCAAGTGGCAAATATACAACTCTACCCTTTAATCCTCTTTGTAAATCTGAAGGATTTAATTTACCAGTCTTAGGCTCCATACGAACAATAGCCTGAAAAGGATGTACACATTGGATCAGAATAGTCTCATAAGTATTTAAATCCATCAATTCTGATGGAATATTTATCAACTCTAGATTATTATGAACAGCTCTAGCAGGCATTTTATTTTCATTTAATGTATTATAACAATATTTACAAATACGTTGCTCAAAACCCAAATCAAAACAGTTTTCCACCAACAAATAAGTTGCAAAATCTTTCCATTGACCATTACTTTCATCTTCACTTTTTAAAGATAAATCAACTAACCTAGTTTGACTTTTGTAATGAATGCGTCGACAACAGACACAAGAATAATTTGGTTTCTCACCTGCAATTACCTTAAACTTTATTATTTCCTGTTCAAAATTTTCAATATTAACATGTCCAACATTTTCTAACACATTTCCTTCTATAATTATACCAGTTTCTGCATTATCTTCCTCTGGACCAAAATATCTTACCTCAATTTCTGCACAAATCTTCTTAACATCTAATTCACATCCATGCAAAAGAGCACTATTTAACTGTTTAAGTTTAAGTGCTGGACTTTTTGCATAATACAACTTTCTCACTAATTTTCTCATTTTAGTATGATGCACTGCTAACATCCTGAAGTGATGAAACACACTCTGGCATATTTTTTTAGAAAGACAAGCCAGAGAATGACCTTGCAGACCTATTTTTTCTCGCACTCTGCAATGATCTAATTCTTGCAACATAACAATTTGTTTTCTAAGACTTTCTTTAGTGTACTTACGTAAGAAATTGCGAAAGAAATCAATTGAATCCTGTCGTACACTACAAATGCTACTACAATTCCAACTGTAAACAGGAACATTAGGACGTCCCCCTGAAGCTTCTCCAGCCATCACCTCTTCTGCATTTCTAACCACAATTTTCTCTTTCTCAATTACACATCCCTCCTTCACCTCATATCCTCGACCGCTGGTGTCATCTGCATGCAACAAATCATTACTTTGAAAGTAACTCTCTTCATTAAAAAATGGTTCAGAAGTTGAAGTATGCATCCACTTCCCAGAAAACACTTTACAAAAATTACTCCTATTTATGTGTCTCTTCCATTTACTTTTAGCTTTTAAAACTCGTATTGCCTTATTTAGCGTATTTATTCTATTAAGTACTAAAATAAATAATTTTCTTTTTGTCTCAAACGCGCGCTCAACAATACCCTCTATATATTGTTTCTTCTTAAGAAAAGCAGATCTTCTTTTAGAAACTTTCTCCTTTTGTAATAAATTCGAAATTACTCTGTTGTAAAACATACGCTTCCTGATTTGGCTAAATTGATTCATCCGAGTTTTACTGTACAGATTTTCCTGTCTGCTGATTCCAGAAACATTTTTATCTTTGGTTCCATGTCTCCTTCTCGATACTGGTATACTTTTTTCCTTGTGCACTTCAATACTAACATTTTTCCTTCCACATATTGCTCTCAAAAACTTTTTGGTTTGCTTACCAGGAGCACTCTTCTTTTTAGCCGTCCTATGTTCTTTTGATACTTCTTCAATTCCTTTCTTCTTCAAATTGTAAGTCCGTTTATAGAGCTTTCTTTTTTCACTTCTGGTCGGCATCTTAATTTAAGATTTTGATGAAATTCTCAATCTGTAAAACACAAACATAACAAATATTATAGTTGACTACTAGCATATAACATACAAATTTAAACAACAGATTCATTTTCTAAGTAGAATAAAGAAAATAACAGAAAGTCTCTGAACAGAGTATTAAATCCTGTAGTAAATGTTGGTTCTTAATTTTATCACACTCCATATCTGTTTTAACATTTAAGACAGTTTTTAATTCTAATTTTTAAAGCATACAAACAGTACACTTTTTTCAAGAACTATGGGTCATCGTAGATGTTTTAATCTTTTTTACTACAATCTCTTTTACACTTCATGAGAACATGTCTTATCACTCTCATAAAGCACATCATCGACGAATAGGACAAGAAAACTGTCTTCAAGAATGCTTTACTATCAAAAAAAAATGTATTCATTGAAAAGTTCATAATCTAGTAGAACTTCCAGCATTATATCATCAGGAACTTCTTCAAGTCCAAAGTCCTCATCTCCTTCTACCATCTCTAAGTAAGCTGAGTCTAAAGACATGTCCATAAAATCATTATTTTTATCTATTTCCTCTTCAAAGACTGCATCTAAAATTTCCTCCATCACTTCGTTAATGATTTCAAAATGAATTTGTTTCTCTTCTGAGGAATTCTCCATAACTAGACTCAGTTTATTCTTCTGTATCCTTTTAAAAAAATATAGAGACTAAATTATATCTTTTTTCATAAATGTATAACTTAAAAGTGCCTTTACTAATTTTTAAACTACATATATTTTTATAATTTCTAACTTATTAACTGTATATATTTTAAGATACCACGTTCCGCTTGTTTTGAAAAGAAATTGACAATATAACCCTAAACATTAACACTGATGTTTTTTTTCCATTAAATAATTACTGTTCTTAAAAGACATTTTACGGTAAAATTTCTTTTTAGATTTTCTAGATATCACAAATATTGATTAACTGTAGAATTAATTTTTAGAGACCCATTTTTTCTGTTCACCAGTACAAAGAGCTATGTAAACTATATGCACTCTGAAGAGAAGGCTCACACTATACAAACCATAGCATTCACTTAACAGATTACTACTTTCCACAGAGACAGTTCCTTTTATGTTTCAACAGCATACTCACCATGTAAATCTCATAGCATATATAAAATGTCATACTAAGCATGAAGAACAACCTCATAATAAACCTCTGCATGAATATGTAAAACAATACCTATACATAGTATAATCACAGATATGCAGGAAAGATACCCATCACACCTAGAACCATATCATAATGCCTCTCTGTAAATAAAGGAGAAAGACTGACAAACATAATGCAACAAGATTTCAGAAATCATGAGCACTTCACAAGATTTAAGTAATGGAAACATGAAAGAATTATAACCCAATGATCCGTAAATCTGAACTCCATCAAAAACAACACATGCACCAAGCCCATTAAAAGATTATTTCAACTGTCACTGGAGAATATCTCAAAATACATATCTAGTATAAGCAGATACAACCCATGTGAATAATTCAAAATAAAATCATATTTCAAAATGAAATTTTACAAACATTTAAAAAAATCTTCTTCATTATTTTCATGTGCACCCAAAAAAATTGCCTATGCAAAAATACCAACTCACCTGAAAAAAAGAATATAATTCCTCAAATTGTGTAATTCAGAAGGCAGGTTGTTGCTTTTCAGCACCAAACACTGTAAAAAAGAAAATAATAAAATGTAATTAACTTATTACAGACTTATTTCTTACACAACATAGAGCCATTATAGCAAAGAACAAGCATAACAGATAAATTCCCCAAGATTCTCTATCATTACAATAAGATACAAAATGTCTCATTTATGAAACCATTGCGCCACAGATATGTCACTTTTTCCCATGTTAAAACTGATGCACCAGCGACACAAGGCCTTCATAACTAAAAGCCCATGTGACGGAGAACAAGTGCATAGACAGAAAATACAGGGCCAACCTTGGGCATATGCAAGCAGTACACCTGCACAGGACCACCAAACCCCAGGAGCCACCATATTAATATATATCCTTAATATAATAATCCTCTAAGGATGCATACATATTTGCGTAGCGGCCCATGGCAGGAATTTGGCGTGCTCTGGCTCTGTTCCACTTCCAAACACCTTGATCCACCCCTCCCTCTTCAGTGGGCTGCACGCTCCGCCCCGCCCAAACCCCCTGTTACAGAGCCCCCTACCTACGCTCCCTGCCCAGGGCTGCCATGACCCTATACCCGCCCCTGGAAAATGTATAAGACACAGCAACAGTAAAAATCAAAGAATGGCCAACATGCAGAAAAACTGCACAGTAGATAAAGAAACATATGTTTAAGATAACCCCATTGAAAAACATGTAGTAATTTTTTTAATCTGCCATGCATCTGGAGAATATCCTGCTTTAAACCTTTACATTTAATTTTCACCACACACACGTTTTGTAAAAACCCATGTAACGGACAACAACCGCATACACAGAAAATGCAGAGCTGGCCTTAGGCATATGCAAGCTGTACACCTGCACTGGATCAGCAAACCCCAGGTACCACCATGCCAATATATATCCTTAATATAATAATCCTCTGACAATAGATACATGTTTCTGTGATGGCCCATGCCAGGAATTACGTGTCCTCTGGCTCTGTTCCACTTCCAAACACCCTGACCCCCCCCCTCTTCACTGGGCTCCGCACTCCGCCCCGCCCGGACCCCCTGTTACAGGGCCCCCTACCTACGCTCCCTGCCCACGGCCACCATGAGCCTAGATCCGCCCCTTGAAAATGTATAAGACACAGCAATAGTAAAACTCAAACAATAAGCAACATGCTGAAAAACTACACAGTAGATAATGAAACATATTTTTTAGATAACTCAATTGAAAAACATGTAGTAATTTTTTTAATCTGCCATACATCTGACCCTCCACGACCGCTTTGCAAACTCCTGTTTTAAACCTTTACATTTTATTTTTGAACCATACGCACGTTTGTTTTCAAAGCTGCATATTAAACGCCTAAACATGTATTTAGTCGTCCACATGCAGGCACTTTCAATTACATGACTTATTTAAGTGGAATCCCTGTAATGTTGCATATCTTTGTCATTGGGATATATTCGCAGCGGCGCAAGATTTCCTGACAGACAGCTACATTGAAAACCCACCGAGCTGTCCTCTGATGGTACTAGAGGCTCCGGTAATAACTGATCATGAATGCTGCTTTCCTCTTTTCAATTGGATGGCTGACATGTTTTCGGATCATAACAGTGACTTCTTGTTAGAAGCAGTTGCTGCCTACTTCGCCTACACAATCCTAGGATGACTGTTATGCAAGCCATTGACGTCCACATTTCGTTTTGCCTCCCTATCTTTTTCACGTTTTCTTGGATATTTTCTTAACATGAACAGACCTATTGGCTTTACTAACAGTGGACATTATGATTTCCTACTGGTTAAATTTTGATCTTTTATGTGGACTAAATTTTTTTTCTTCAGCTACTCGATTTTGAACTTTATTTTTTATTAAAGTCTAATCTCAACAATTCTATTGTATATCTTATCTTATGTTATTTCAAACGTACTCGAAGCAAAACTCGCTAATATATGCTACATGTGCCCTAATTAATGTGTAAATATAGAATGAGTTTTTTATAACTGTAAACGCCATTTCGCATTTGAACTGCTTATTTCCGCCTCACACACCTCTGCTCCTTTAATTTTCCATAAACTAAAATATTTTTTAATACATAAGAGAAAAATATGTTCTATCAATAATATTTCCATTGTTTTTCGTACTGTACTTCAAATGCAATACTGCAACCTTCAAAAGATATCTCAATACAGTAGTTCTTCTCAACACTGATTTGCGTACGATCCAACACATTACATACATGCACCTCTCGCCATTTTGTCGGTTTTGGCGCGTTTTTTTTCCCTTACACAATAGCATAATAGAAACGTGATAGTGCTTCGCATGCAGACAGCTAATTGATAAAGACATATTGTCTAACCACTAGCATTTTCATGTATCGTTCCTAAACTGAAAGGCCATAGACCTTGTGGAAGAGGTGTGGCGCCGCGGCCAGGGCGACTGACGCTGGAATCTGAGGACCACGGTTCGATCCCCGGCTCCGGCGGCAGGTTAGCCCAGCACCATGTGACTCTGGGCAATAGCTCGCTTAATCTTCCCGACGGCCCCCAGCGCCTAGAGACCCTTACGGGTGATTGTGCGCTTTACAAATGTGGACTTTACTTTTACTTTACTTTAGACCTTCTTCCATTTATTAAAATATAATGAGCCTTATTTATGAAGGCCTTGCGCCGCCGGTGCGTCACTTTTTCCCATGTTAAAAGTGACGCACCGGCGGCGCAAGGCCTTCATAAATCTGCCCCAATATACTTCCTCATAAGAGTGTATAATTAATTTTGCTAAACCATATTCATTTTTCATCAACTATACCGTTTGTATTTTATGTACTAGTGGCTATACCGATTACTTTGTTTTTTGCAATGTCTGTACTCGTATTAGATAAGAAACTTGCCTTGAAAGCAGTGCATTTCTGAATAAACATTTCAAATATACACGTTCTCTCTTTTAATCCATAATCTCAACTAAAAGGATTGTATATTGAAACAGTATTCATGTGTTCCACGTAACTTCAGCTGTACTAACTTAATATTTTCTTTTGTCGACCTGATTTACTCATACTAGAACCCACAGGCCTATAACAGCCCGTGAACCCTTTCTTAGTAGGTTGCGCACCATCAGACAGTTGTACCTCTGTAAAAAAATAATTTATTACTCTTACCAAGCACTACCGCAGTTCCGCTTCTATCAGTGTTAATCACTGCTCCCACGCTTCTACAGACCAGACGCTATGTCGTATTTCACTCCTTATCACGCTTTAATCTCCACAATAACAAACACTTCTCCGCCAGCCACCAGAGAACAGAGTGCAGATGCAGCGGCACTAAGTAGTGAAATACAACATACCCTCTGCTCTATGGAAGCAACCGAGCGGTAATTGTGAAAGAAAACATTCACTAGCGCTTCAAAAAAGCATTTCAATTATAAAAATAGTTTTTTGAAAACGTTCCAACTACTTTCATGAGACTATCTGTGTGTGCCTCCACAGCAAAGTTCCTCAGCCCGGACTGAAGGCAGACACAGACAGACGCACACACAATAAGATAACACAGGGCAACGGAGACGGAAAACAGAAGGGAGATGAAGATGCAGTCAAACAGCAGGAGTGTGAGAGATATTTTTATACTCCGTTTGGTACCTCAATTTACGAACACATTTACTGCACAAATCTGTGTACAACCTCATGGTCAGAACTTTTCATTTTATTTTACTCGACCACCTCCCCCTCTCACCCCACCAGTGCAGGCCGCGGCCACAAACCGCACTATAATTTTGTCGTCTGACAGAAACTTTAAGAATTCATTAAGCATTACCACTTTTTCAAGACGGTATCACATGTAATGTACCAACTTTTCATTTTATTTTACTCGACCACCTGCCCTTCTCACCCTACGCCCATCATCGCAGGCCGCGGCCACAAACCGCACTATAATTTTGTCGTCTAATAGAAACTTTAAGAATTCATTAAACATTACCACTTTTTCAAGACGGTATCACATGTAATGTACCAACTTTTCATTTTATTTCACTCGACCACCTGCCTCTCTCACCCTACACCCACCAATGCAGGCCGCGTCCAGAACCCGCACTCTAATTTTGTCGTGTGACAGAAAGTTTACAAATTCATTAACCATTAGCATTTTTTAACGACGATATCACATGTAATTTACCATTTCTCTCTCTATCTGCATTATCTGTCTCTCTGCTAATATCATTTTTTCACTTCATAAACAACTTCTCTCATTATATATAAAAGCTTCAAAATCACACAAATAATTACTCTTTATAATAAACATATTTTATACTTCATATTTCATATTTAATTTAAAAATAGTTTTAGAAATACAACACATTATGACAGCCAAAAATGAGTTTAGTTTCACACTATGAGGAAAATCAATCATTGTTTGTAAGTAAACCATATTTTACGGTACATGACAAAACAAACAGTTACAGACTTACCTTTACCAATGCGTTGTACGATGTACAACAGTGACAGTCACAAAATAGATATTCGTTTGACGGAAGTCTCAATTATGCTGCTATCACTGCAACCAAAATTCAATGGCACAGATATCCAGTCAATACAGACTCATATATGTCTCTTCAGCCAATCATATTTCCTCCCGCAAATTTTTTATTCAAATTTACATTGCGCTTGGTTGTCCCTCACAATATTTTCAATGTCACATAAAAGTCACCCATCACCCACTGCCTTCTCTGGCTGTTTCCATGGTAACACCTCATTCTGCACCTGGCTGAAGGCACAGGTCAAAAGTTCATATGTCAACGTTCTACAGCAAACTAACAGCACTGTTTTCCCTCCAGAAACACCTGCCTATCCAGATCTCTGTTATATGTCATTTTTTTCATATCCAATATTACTTTTTCTTTTACATAACATTAACATGCAACGTAGTCTTCAATCTTCACGTATTAGAATCAACCAATCATATTTTGTTTTTCAACCACACCAAGCCTCATCCATTTTTTTATCCTGACTTTCAGCTTCTAACTTCCATTCCACTTCCAGAACCCATCGGAGTACGAGTGCATCTGCCTTGAAAATGAAGGTTTGGCTTTTAGGACATTTAGGTCTGGAAATGCTTCTAAAAGACACCTTTCGACAATTGATGACACTTTTTCCTCGAACTGCCTTGGTATATTCCAATATATGCCAAAGACAGAAATGGAATTGGTCCAATCCACATTGTGCACAAATTGAGAAAGCAAGGAGACATGTAAATAAATCTGTTTCTGCTTTCCTCAGAGATTATAGCATGGGTTCTATTTACCACAACAAATTGCGTTACCACATGCAAGACATCTATAGCACAGATGGTGTTCATTTCACGGATGAGGGAAACAGAATCTTCCTCTGCAACATTAGACTCTGCATCGGTACTTACTTATAAATGCAGAAAAAACTCAATTAACACAAGGGCTCTTTTCAGAGCCACCTTATATCAAAGCACTCAAACTTCTGATTTATCTCCATTTTCACACTCTTGTAAATAGGTGTGCGTGCCCGAGTGCGCGCACCCCGCAACTTAAAAAAAAATATATATATATATTTTCGCGTTTAAGGGCCTTACTGCACACCCTGAGAGAACCTACGCAGCAAAACAATCTCTACCTTCTCCCCTTTCCATGTTCCAACGCTTTGAACTGACAATATATTTACTCGCAGTGACAACATGGCGGTCAACACTTCCTGATTTCCTTCGAATCGAACGTTAACGGACGTCACGCAGCAAAAAAAAAATTCCGCTCGCACGCAGCCGCTTGAGTGCGTGCACCCGTCCGCACTTCGTTGTCCCTCACAATATTTTCAATGTCACATAAAAGTCACCCATCACCCACTGCCTTCTCTGGCTCTTTCCATGGTAACACCTCATTCTGCACCTGGCTGATGGCACAGGTCAAAAGTTCATATCTCAACGTTCTACAGCAAACTAACAGCACTGTTTTCCCTCCAGAAACACCTGCCTATCCACAGCTCTGTTACATGTCATTTTTTTCACACCCAATACTACTTTTTCTTTTACATAACATTAACATGCAACGTAGTCTTCAATCTTCACGTATTAGAATCAACCAATCATCTTTTGTTTTTCAACCACACCAAGCCTCATCCATTTTTTTATCCTGAATTTCAGCTTCTAACTGCCATTCCACTTCCAGAACCCATCGGAGCATGAGTGCATCTGCCTTGAAAATGAAGGTTTGGCTTTTAGGACACAGCTATATTCACTGGAGTGGAAAATATGCAGCAAGCAGACGAATTTCCAACCTTGATTTACCAAATGTGCAGATAACGTGGATTGGGCAAAGAGGATTAAGATGTCACCAATAAATACCATTGGTGAAAACTTTTATGCATCTCCCAGAACCAGACCTTATAATTGTGCACTGTGGTGGGAACGATCTAGGCACATTGACTGGGGTAGGTCTGGAAATGCTTCTAAAAGACACCTTTCGACAATTGATGACACTTTTTCCTCGAACTGCCTTGGTATATTCCAATATATGCCAAAGACAGAAATGGAATTGGTCCAATCAACATTGTGCATAAATTGAGAAAACAAGGAGACATGTAAATAAATCTGGTTCTGCTTTCCTCAGAGATTATAGCATGGGTTCTATTTACCACAACAACTTGCGTTACCACATGCAAGACATCTATAGGACAGATGGTGTTCATTTCACGGATGAGGGAAACAGAATCTTCCTCTGCAACATCAGACTCTGCATCGGTACTTACTTATAAATGCAGAAACAACTCAATTAACACAAGGGCTCTTTTCAGAGCCACCTTATATCAAAGCACTCAAACTTCTGATTTATCTCCATTTTCACACTCTTGTAAATAGGTGTGCGCGCCCGAGTGCGCGCACCCCGCAACTTTTAAAAAAAATATATATATATTTTCGCGTTTACGGGCCTTACTGCACACCCTGAGAAAACCTACGCAGCAAAACAATCTCTACCTTCTCCCCTTTCCATGTTCCAACGCTTTGAAATGACAATATATTTACTCGCAGTGACAAAATGGTGGTCAACACTTCCTGATTTCCTTCGAATCGAACGTTAACAGACGTCACGCAGCAAAAAAAAAATTACGCTCGCGCGCAGCCGCTTGAGTGCGCGCACCCGTCCGCGCTTATAGATATATAATTGACTTTAACTTTAATTTTCACAGCAACTACTGAACGGATTTACACCATTCCAAAAAAAGCGTAATCTGCGAGCCGGACTGCCAAATTTCTTATAAATCCATTCAGCCGTTCGACCTGTAGCCGTGTCTAAACGTCCTATGGAAAATAACATGGAGAAAACACGTTTTGGGACCCCCCTTTTATCTCAGCCCCCACTTCACCAATCCCCCCCAAACTTTCAGGGAAGGAGCGCAGCGGACCGAGCCATCTTCTTTGAGAAATTCGCAAAGATTCATCCACCAGGGCCAAAGTTAATCCAAATAGAATGTTGAGGATTTCCTATGGAAACTAGGTCCTAACTATAACTACCTACTGGCGACCGCCAGTAGGTAATATATATATATATGTATATATATATATACACTCACTGAAAAAAAACATAGGTTTTAGGCACGTTATAGTTAGGAATTAGCATTTAAAAAACCTTAGAAATTCACTGTAAAAACCATAGGTTTCAGGGGCGTTATAGTTAGCTGGACATTTTACTCGTAAAAAACCATTGAAATTCCCCCATTATAGTTAGTTCAGCTAACTATAACTTTTGCGCCCGCAATGCACCTCTGATGACGTCACATATTACATCACTCATGGCATGGTCAGTGACATCACTCATGACAACACTGATGACATCTCAAATGACATCACTGATGACATCATCCAGTGAATGTGTGTTTTTCTGAAAATTAAATATCTTTTATATATATGTATATCTCAAGGTCGATGGAATAATAAATGGGTATATAAGTGTCTAAATGGATGATTTTTTTAATAAAAAATTGATTGTATAACAGATTGATTAAGTGTATCTTAGTGAATACATGGGTTACTGAGTAATGTTTAAATATATAAATATCTGCATCAGTCTCTCAGTTTGTGTATAAGTGGCTGCATGGGTTGGTGAGTAGCTACATGAGTGTCTATATGGGTTATTACTTGCTTTTTCAAGTATCAGTATGAGTGTCTGAATGTCTGTATTGTTCAGTGGGGGTATTACTTATTGCATAAATGCATGAATGAGTGAGTCACTATTTGTATGTGTTGAAGACAGTATGTGTGCAGGACTGTATGGGTGGATGAGTGTGTGTATGGGTGTGTTAGTGAGTGAATGGCTGTCTCGATAGTGTCTTTATAAGTAACTACATATATTTTAAACTAGTATATGTGAGTATTGGTGTTTATAAGTAAGTATATGTGAGAGTGAGAGATTGGAAGAGTGTCAGGAACTAAGCAGACAGCGCCTGCCAAGGTTTTAGGACTACAAGTCTCAGAAAGCTCAGCGGATGGAGGCGCGGTTAAAAGGAGCAAAAGCGCACTTCGGCGCTTGCGTAATTCATGGTATTCCGGGAATCACCTGCGGGACCTCGAAGCGGCAGGAGAAGACTGCGAGAGCTGGCGAGTTGCCGATTCACTCTGGCCTGCGAGGAAGCACCCGAAGCAGAGCAAAAGATTCCAGACTTAACTAGCTGTAAGGTAGGGAGGGAAGAGTAGGGTCTCGGCTCTGTCTCTCGCGCCAAACGTCTTTAAGGGAAACAGTACACGGAGCACAACAGGGGAACTTACCGTGACGCTAACGGCTCCTCACTCAGCTCCGCTAATTACAAAGGCACCATTTTAGGCTGGCGGTTATTCCTCCGGATGGAGGGAAGCCGCGACTTTCACAGAGTTCATTTTGTGTGAATACTTAATTTCTTGGACAGCGTTAGGAGGAGCGCTGAGAGAAGCAACTAGTTAAATAGGGCGGCGGTTTCTAGACACCGCAAAGCCATTCCTGTTGTGATTCATAGACATACAAAGTTCTGAAATTGTCGGGTAGTATAGTAACTACGAGACTTCCTATGCGCATGCTTGCTGATACAAGTTAAACATTCATGCCTGGTTTCTAATTTTTGGTTTGACATTGGATTCTGCAGTATATAGAGACTGCTAAGGTTACCGCCGGATGGCGAGGTGTTTTGGTTTCAAATGATATTTGCACAGGGGTCTGCATTTAAGGTAACCAGGCTTTAGCGATAATTATTGAGAGTAGACATTGTTCTTGTCTGTGGTATGTTCATGGTGTTTGCTTTTGTGTTACAGATCCTTTGTCCTTGCAGTCCCTACCCGACCTTTTCCCCCGCCTGATCTGACTTGAACTCATTGTTGTTAATTCTGAGTTCGAAACGATCTGGGAGTGGAACCCTTATAGCATCTTCCTGATCCTGAGGAGCGTCACAACCCTGACAGAATTACGCACCCAAGAAGGTTGCTCCTCCTGGTCAGGTCTGTGGCTATAATGACAACTTTAGAAGATGTGATGCAGGTCTTGGAGGCCTTGCAGCAGGAACTTGCCACTTCCCGGTTGGAAACAGCTGCATTGAGGGAAAGGGTAGATAGAACCAATCGGAATCCCTTTGATGCTAACGCAGCAGTAGTTCCCCCCCATACAGGTCACGGTAGCACCTCCTATCCCTTTGGCTACCCCAGAAAGATACACCAGAGACCCCCATAAAGTCCTGGTGTTTCTTACGCAGATACTGCTGCATTTCTCCTGTCGGCCTTCGTCGTTTCCTACCAACCACTCAAGAGTGGCTTTTGCCATTTCATACCTCAGCGGAGACGCGACAAACTGGGCCGTTCCCCTTAGTGCGCAACAACGACGCTGTGTTGTCTGACTGGGACGCCTTTAGAAGCGCATTTGAGGGGGCGTTCGATAGGAGAAAGACCTCCTTCAGTGCCGATAAGGAGTTGTTATCTTTGCGGCACGGAAGGGGCGATCTGGTTACGTACCTCACCAACTTCAACAGATTAGTAGCTGCGGCTGCATGGCCTGAGGAGAAGCGCATGTCTCTGTTTTATCAGGGTCTGTGTGGAGAGCTTAAAGATGTGATAGCGAGAATTGACCCTCAAACCCGCACGTGTGCGGAATTGGTCAGCCTATCGTTGCATCTGGATGGGGGCATATGTGACAGAGGTTTTGATAAGGGGCTCAAAAAAGAGGCATCACCGGGGGAAGTAGGCGGGGAGCCTATGGAGATTGGGGCAGTGAGGGCTCCGTTGTCTCGCACAGAAAGGGAGAACCGTCGCACACAGGGACTGTGTATGTATTGCGGCAAAAGAGGCCACTATGTTCGCGAATGCCCTACTAAACCTAAGGCACAGAGCCCTTTGTTTCATGCTAAAAGAACAGCTGTTTCCAAACTAGGTACAGAGGGTGGTTTATCTGAGAGCGCCCAGGTTGCCGAAAGACCGGGTATGAGAATACCATCCCTTGCATCCGACCTCCCCTCCGCCTCAGAGGCACACATAGTGCTGCAAGGCGGATTGGTCGTTGGCTCACAAGTCCATCAGGTATTGGCTATGTTAGACTCAGGGGCCACTGGCAACTTCATTGACAGTGGTTTGGTCAGCATGTTGTCCTTAGGGGTGGTAGCACGGAAGGTTCCTGAAGAGGTGGTGGCGGTGGACGGCAAGCCCTTAAAATCAGGTATGATCACCGCTCAGACCGAGGAGTTGAGGCTTATCCTCTCGGGTGGGGGGAGACAACACACTGAAGATATAGTAGTGAATATCATAGACGCACCGCAGTTTGAGCTCATCCTGGGAATGCTGTGGTTTTGCCGGCATAATCCAGCTGTGAACTGGGCAGACAGGGCTGTGAGGTTTCCCTCAGCCTTTTACAGCGAACACTGCATGAGAGAAGCTAGGTCACCCGCGACAGCATTGGCATCATCCTGGTGCATTGCTACCGTGGTCGAAAAAGAAGTTAGTTTACCAACGGCATACCAGGCTTTTGCATAAGTCTTCAACAAAGCAAAAGCGGAGAAACTACCGCCTCATCGAAGATACGATTGTCGGATCGATTTGGTGGATGATAATGTTCTCCCGGCATGCAGGGTGTATGCTCTGTCAGAGCCTGAAACGGTGCATCTTCGCGCATACCTGGACAACTATGTCAAGTTGGGGTTCATCCGTCCTTCTAGGTCTCCGGCAGCCTCCGCTTTGTTCTTCATCTCGAAAGCCAATGGCGATTTGAGAGCTTGCTGTGATTTTCGGATGTTGAACAAAAACACCGTTAGGAACAGGTACCCGCTCCCCCTCATCAGTGTGCTGTTGGATCAGGTGCGTGAGGCTGTGATATACACCAGGTTAGACCTGCGAGGAGCATATCATGTGGTGCGTGTTAGGCAAGGGGATGAGTGGGAAACAGCCTTCAAGACAAGGTATGAGTATCTGGTAATGCTGTTCGGGTTGTGCAACACCCCGGCGGCATTCCAGTACTTCTTGAATGAAGTGTTGTCTGAGTTCGTGGACTTATTTGTTATAGTTTACCTGGAAGACATCCTCATCTATTCAGAAAAGACCCAGTACCATTACCACCATGTGTGTAGAGTGTTAGAGAGGCTCCAGAAACATGCACTCTTCTGTAAACTGAGCAAGTGCGAGTTCAGCGTAACAGAGGTGGAATTTCTAGGGGTGAACCTGAGTCCAAAAGGACTGTGTATGTCTGAACGCAAAGTACAAGCTGTGTTCGATTGGCCCACGCCTAAGAACATCAGGGAAGTGCAGAGCTTCTTGGGGTTCGCGAACTTTTATAGACGATTCATCAGCGATTTCTCACAGAAAGCGGTACCCATCACACGTCTGCTTAGGAAAGGAACAACTTTTGCATGGAACACCGAGGCGACCAGGGCTTTCGAGGTTCTAAAGAGAGCCTTCACAACGGCCCCGGAACTGAGACACCTCCATCTGGAGGCGCCATTCATCGTGGAGGCGGATGCATCCGATGTTGCCATAGGCACGGTTCTTTCTCAAAGGGATAAAGATACGGGGCGGTTGCACCCGGTGGCGTATTTATCCAAGAAGCTAGACAAAGCAGAAAGCAACAACACCATTGTGAAGAAGGAGCTCCTATCCATAAAGAAGTCCTTTCAGGAATGGCGAACGTACCTGTTGGGGGCCCGTCACCCTGTCACGGTATACACCGACCATAGGAATCTGCAATACATGCAGTCGGCTCGTCATCTCACCCAGAGACAGATGAGGTGGACTCTTCTTTGTGGAATATGATTTTCACATTACGTTCTGACCAGGAGACGACAATCGCAAGGCAGACGCCTTCTCTCGACAGGAGAGCCCCGGGGACCAGGAAGTCCACGCACCCATGGCTATTATCCCAAAGGAGAAGGTCATATGTGTAGTGGAAGCTGAATCGTTCTTGAAGGAGATACGCGGAAGCCGTTCAAAGGAAAGATGGGAAGCCTGGGCTGAGGGATTGGATGGACGAACAGTGAGGGAAGGACTTCCCTTCTTTAAGGACAAGCTATTTCTACCTACCCAGGTGTTACAAAGAAAGGCGTTTCGTTGGTGTCATCAGTCGCCCTTGGCTGGTCATCCTGGAATAGAGAAAACCATAGAGCTGTTACAGCGTCACTTCTGGTGGAAGCTCATGTCTGCTCAGGTCAAGAAGTGTGTGTCACAGTGCGAGACCTGCGTCAGAGGGAAATCGGACAACACCAAAACCAGGGGGAAACTTATGCCAATGCCCACGCCTCCTTACCCCTGGCACACCATCAGTCTCGACTTCATCACCGGGCTGCCCACAGAGCTGGGCAAGTCGGCAGTGCTCGTAGTGGTCGACAGCCTGACCAAGATGGGTCACTTTGTGCCTTGTAGGAACCTACACACGGCGGGACTGAGCGAAATAGTACGTCTCCATGGACTGCCAACGGCGATAGTGTCGGACCGAGATCCTCAGTTCGTTGCTAGCTTCTGGAAAGCGTGGTGTAAATACCTACATATAGAGTCAGCAGTGTCCACCTCGTTTCACCCACAAACGGATGGACAGACCGAAAGGCTCAACCAGACCTTAAAGAAGTACTTGCGGTGTTACTCCGAGGAAGCCCAGGAGTCCTGGGTTTCACTGCTCTGGTTGGCTGAGCTATCGTACAACAATGCGGTGCAAAGCTCCACTGGCGTCTCTCCCTTTATGGCCAACTTCAGATATGCCGCAAGGACACTCCCCGTGGTCATCCCCACAGAGGTGAAGGATCAACCGACGGTCCAGGCCTGTATTAAGGCCTTGTTGATGGTACACAAGCAAATGACTGGACACTTGCTTCGGGCTAAGCAGGAATATAAGAAATGGGAGGACAGAATACAAGGAGGGGGACCGGGTGTGGCTGTCCACGAAGAACATCCGGTTCAAGCTCCGGAGCGTCTTTCACCCTCGTTTCATTGGTCCGTACGAAGTGATAAGGAAAGTAAACCCTGTGGCTTACAAGCTCCGGCTGCCTGGGAGCCTGAGAATTCACCCAGTGTTCCACTGCAGCCTCCTGAAGCCGGCTGGACCCGCGAGGGGAAAGGCCCCCCCTCCGATCCTCACGGATGACGGTGTGGAGTACGAAGTACGGAGGATACTAGACTCACAGATTCGCCGGGGGGGCGCTTATGGTTTTTAGTATCATGGAAGGGGTATTCGGAGGAATAGGATTCCTGGGAACCCAGTAGTGGTGTGCATGCCCCACGTGCGATTCAGTCCTTCTACAAAAGATTTCCCGGGAAGCCGGGTTCTAGGAGGCGCATGGGAGGGGGGCCTACTGTCAGGAACTAAGCAGACAGCGCCTGCCGAGGTTTTAGGACTACACGTCCCAGAAAGCTCAGCGGATGGAGGGGCGGTTAAAAGGTGCAAAAGCGCACTTCCACACGTGCGTAATTCATGGTATTCCGGGAATCACCTGCGGGACCTCGAAGCGGCAGGAGAAGACTGCGAGAGCTGGCGAGTTGTCGATTCACTCTGTCCTGCGAGGAAGTACCCGAAGCGGAGCAAAAGATTCCGGACTTAACCAGCTGTAAGGTAGGGAGGGAAGAGTCGGGTCTCGGCTCTGTCTCTCGCGCCAAACGTCTTTAAGGGAAACAGTACACGGAGCACAACTGGGGAACTTACCATGACGCTAACGGCTCCTCACTCAGCTCCGCTAATTACAAAGGCACCATTTTAGGCTGGCGGTTATTACTCCGGATGAAGGGAAGCCGCGACTTTCACAGAGTTCGTTTTGTGTGAATACTTAATTACTTGGACAGCGTGTTGATCCCCCATGAGGAGGAGCGCTGAGAGAAGCAACTAGTTAAATAGGGCGGTGGTTTCTAGACACCGCGGAAGCCATTCCTGTTGTGATTCATAGACATACAAAGTTCTGAAATTGTCGGGTAGTGTAGTAACTACGACACTTCCTTTGCGCATGCTTGCTGATTGATACAAGTTAAACATTGTATGTATGTATGTATGTATTTATTTTTATAAAGCGCACATATCACCATTCGGTCTCACAGCGCTGACAGAAGGTATGAAAGATGCAAGAAGACGGGAAATGATGTCATTGCCTTGAATAGTAGGGTTTTGAGTTCTCTCCGGAAGATTTTATGATTCTGGTTAGATCTTAAGGCTGTAGGCAGGGAGTTCCATTCCGTAGGGCCAACCTTCGAGAAACTCCTATCTCCATTTCTAACCGTTCGAACTCTTGGTATTTTTAGGAGATTTTTATTTGAGGAGCGCAGTGTCCTTTCCGGGCAGTATTCCTGAAGTTTGTTTTTTTAGATATTTGGGGCCTTGTCCATTTATGGATTTATGCACTAGGCAACAGATCTTAAACCTAATGCGTTTTCTGACTGGGAGCCAGTGCAGTTTCTTCAGACACGGGGCAGAGAGAGTGCGAGGGGGCAGGTTGAGAGTCAATCTAGCAGCTGCATTTTGGAGTGTCTGTAGTTTAGTTAGTGCACCTTCATTCGCATCAGCCAGAAGTGCATTGCCATAATCAAGGCGGCTGGTGATTAGGCCCTGTATTAGTGGTTTACGGTAAAGCAAGGGTAACCATTTGAATATTTTCCTCAGGCTTCTCATAAGACCTATGCAGGTGTGAACTGCTTTGTCTATGTGGGGTGCCATGGTCAGCTTATCGTCTAGGGTGAAGCCCAAATTCCGAACAGTACTTTTCGGAGGTGGGCAGGGTCCGAGTTCCTGTGGCCACCACTCTTGAGACCAGATGGATTTGGCAGCGCCAAAAAGCATTATTTTGGATTTGCCTGCATTGAGCATCAGGAAGTTGTTGGTCATCCAGCCCTTTATCTCAAGCATGCAATTCCTGAATCTCACTCTTGTCTCTAATGGTTCTGGGCCAAGGGTAATGAGGATTTGAGTATCGTCGGCGTACGACACTGTGTCGAAGCCGAAGTCCCTAATTATTTTGGCCAATGGTGATAAGTAAACATTGAATAAGGTCGGGCTTAGAATTGAGCCCTGTGGCACTCCCTTATCGTTGTCGGTCGCCCCTGATAAAAAAGGTCCTGATTTGACCCTAGAGCTACATCCTGCAAGATAGCTCTGGATCCAACCTAGGGCTTGGCCTTCGACACCTATCCCCGCCAGTCGTTTTAGTAGGACTCCGTGGGATATGGTGTCGAAGGCCGCCGAGAGATCTAGCAGGATGAGGATAGCCGACTGTTTGGAGTCCAGTGCCAGCCGAACGTTGTCAACCACCTCAATTAGTGCAGTCTCTGTGCTATGGGAAGCTCTGAATCCTGACTGCGAGGAATCCAAGAGCGTATGTTTTTCAAGGTATTTGACTAGCCTCGCGTTGATAATGGATTCCATTAATTTACCAAAAAGTGGTAATAGAGATATGGGGCGGTAATTTATCGGTTGCTTAGGGTCTGCGTTATTTTTCTTCAGGATTGGCCTCACAATGGCTTCTTTCCAAGGAGTAGGGAAGGTGGCTCGTGTTAAGGACGCATTAAAAATAGATGTTAGTGTGGGAGCCAGGGCAGGTGCTAGTTTTGCTAAGATCTTGGCAGACGCTGGGTCTTTAGGAGATCCTGATTTAGCCTTTGTTAGTTTGTCAGCTACTTCGTCCTCAGAAATTGTTCCAAAGTCAGCTAGGTTGTGCTTTATGGAGTTTGTGGAAAAGCGGTCTGCATGGCATACTTCATTTGTTGTGCCTGTTTCTGTAGGGAATGATTCATGGATTATATCTATTTTATCTTTGAAATAGATAGCTAATTTATCAGCCCAGTCCTGAGACTCCTAAGCGGCCTTTTGGCAGGCAAGGGGTTTGAGAAATCTTTTACGATAGCATAGAGTTCTTTCTGTGAATTTCCGGCTGCTTTGATTTTTTTCCCCAAGATAGGTTTTCTTGGCAGTGGCTATTTTGCTCATGTATTCTTTATGTGCAATTTTATATTGTAATTTGTCATCAGTGTTTTTTGATTTGCGCCATTGTCGTTCAGCTTTCCTAGTATGTTGTTTAGTGGTTTTCAATTCATCATTGAACCATGGCGATTTCGTTTTCGGGCAGTTTATTTGGCGTTTAGGGGCTATGAGATCCAGAGTCTTACTGATTGCGGAATCAAAGTCTAGTACCGACTTATCTAGCTCTATGTCCTCACTTACTCTCGGGGGTGCAAAGGTTTTGGAGAACGCTTCTGGGTTAATCTTATTCCATGGGCGGCTCAGCTTTTTTTCTTTAAGGTGAACCGAAGCGGGCTCACTGGTTTTGATAGTGAATTTGATTATTACATGGTCTGACCATAAAACAGGAATTAGTTCATTTATATGTGTTTCTTGAGAGTTGGTGCATACAATGTCTAGCGTGTGGCCCGCTTTGTGTGTGGGGTCGGTTTCAAGAAGTCTTAGATCCAGGGACTCTATGCTGTTCATTAGTTCCATTGTGTAAGGGTCCTCGTTTTTTTCCATGTGGTGGTTCAGATCGCCTAACAGCAGGAAGTTCTTACAGGCTAATATATGGGGTGCCAAGATGTCAATTAATTGGGTGGCAAAATTGGCTTTAGTTTCTGCGGGTCGGTAAATCAAGGCTCCTTTCCATGACTCCTTCCTATTGAAGGTGAGAGAGAAGATTAAAAACTCTCCCCAGGTGTCTAGATGAGTGGCGATGATGTTAATTTCAATCTCTGTTTTGTAAATTATCGCGGTCCCTCCCCCTCGTTTCCCGGTTCTATCAAGTCTGGCTATTTTGTAATCTGAGGGCAGAGCTGCCGCAATGTCCGGGCCCGATGTTTCCATTAGCCAGGTCTCGGTTATAAAGAAAAGATCCGGGGCTTCTTGATCAAGTATGTCCCAGATCTCCAGTGTATGCTTAGGGAGCGACCTCACGTTTCCATAAAGGCAGGACAGTAGATTGCGTGTTGGTGGGGGGCCAGGTTTAGTAGGAGGCTCTACGTTTGTTAACTGGGTCGAGTTGAGGGACAGGAGCTCTGAACGAGTATAGGTAATCATTTTAGAAATTATAATTGTTTTTACCTGTTTGTAGACGACGGACTGTCGGGGGTCAAGAGAAAAGGATGGGCCTGTCGCCGGCCTGGCGCGGACAGGCGCAGACAGGCAGGGCTTGACTTTTGCGCGACTTAGGCGCGCTGCCTGCGCGTTGCTGCGCGAGTCCGCTCTACGCACTCCGCTATATGCAGGAGTGGGTGGGACCGCCTTCCGGGGAGTCTAGATCGCTGACCGGTGTGGGCTTCCGGAAGCGCTGTTGTGGGGGGAAGGACCCCGCCGTGCTAGCGGCACAAGCCGTGAAGGATCGGGTGTCCAACAGGTAATCAGGGGCACAACTTCAATTTTAACACAATAAAGTTACGATCGTTGTGGAAATGATTACAAAGGGTGCCTTCTTTAAAACACGGCGCAGCACAGTTAAAATGCAAGGTGCAAGCTGGCTTTTAAAATCAGTCAGTCTCGTTCTTGCTACCAGTTCTAAAGTGCTCAGGTGCTCACGTGCAAAATACTGGCTAGTAAGTTTCAATTTTCAATTTGTACAATACATACAAGTTTTAAAATTCATACAAGGTTTAAAAAATTGGGGCGAAACAAGAGCTGCCTAGCAATCAAGCAATCTCTTTACCATCTGTCTGTGCGAGTCCGCTCTGCGCACTCCGCTATATGCAGGAGTGGGTGGGACCGCCTTCCGGGGAGTCTAGATCGCTGACCGGTGTGGGCTACCGGAAGCACTGTTGTGGGGGGAAGGACACCGCCGTGCTAGCGGCACAAGCCGTGACGGATCGGGTGTCCAACAGGTAATCAGGGGCACAACTTCAATTTTAACACAATAAAGTTACGATTGTTGTGGAAATGATTACAAAGGGTGCCTTCTTTAAAACACGGTGCAGCACAGTTAAAATACAAGGTGCAAACTGGCTTTTAAAATCAGTCAGTCTCGTTCTTGCTACCAGTTCTAAAGTGCTCAGGTGCTCACGTGCAAAATGCTGGCTAGTAAGTTTCAATTTTCAATTTGTACAGTACATACAAGTTTTAAAATTCATACAAGGTTTAAAAAATCGGGGCGAAACAAGAGCTGCCTAGCAATCAAGCAATCTCTTTACCATCTGTCTGTGCGAGTCCGCTCTACGCACTCCGCTATATGCAGGAGTGGGTGGGACCGCCTTCCGGGGAGTCTAGATCGCTGACCGGTGTGGGCTACCGGAAGCGCTGTTGTGGGGGGAAGGACCCCGCCGTGCTAGCGGCACAAGCCGTGACGGATCGGGTGTCCAACAGGTAATCAGGGGCACAACTTCAATTTTAACACAATAAAGTTACGATCATTGTGGAAATGATTACAAAGGGTGCCTTCTTTAAAACACGGCGCAGCACAGTTAAAATACAAGGTGCAAGCTGGCTTTTAAAATCAGTCAGTCTCGTTCTTGCTACCACTTCTAAAGTGCTCAGGTGCTCACGTGCAAAATGCTGGCTAGTAAGTTTCAATTTTCAATTTGTACAGTACATACAAGTTTTAAAATTCATACAAGGTTTAAAAAATCGGGGCGAAACAAGAGCTGCCTAGCAATCAAGCAATCTCTTTACCATCTGTCTTCACATTCATGCCTGGTTTCTATTTTTTGGTTTGACATTGGATTCTGCAGTATATAGAGACTGCTAAGGTTACCGCCGGATGGCGAGGTGTTTGTGTTTCAAAGGAATATTTGCACAGGGGTCTGCATTTAAGGTAACCAGGGTTTAGCGAGAATTATTGAGAGTATACATTGTTCTTGTCTGCGGTATGTTCATGGTGTCTGCTTTTGTGTTACAGATCCTTTGTCCTTGCAGTCCCTACCCGACCTTTTCCCCCGCCTGATCTGACTTGAACTCATTGTTGTTAATTCTGAGTTCGGAACGATCTGGGAGTGGAACCGTTATAGCATCTTCCTGATCCTGAGGAGCGTCACAACCCTGACAAAGAGTTCCTGTATGAATAAGTATGTGTTTCTATAAGTGATTGTTCAAAAGAGTAAGTATGTGTAACTTTCTGTAGAAGTAAGTGTGGCGGTGTGTGTATAACTGTATATGCAAGTAAATGGATATTTGATTCTTTATTAGCATGAGTGACTATGTGTGTGAGTAACTCTATGGATGAGTGGCAGTGTGTAACAGGATGTATAGGTATATGAGTACATATGATGAGTAAGTACATGTATGAGTGACTATATAGGACTGTTGGTGAATGAATGGATGTGTATGTAGATCTTGGAATTACTGAATAGGTTGTTGTAACTGGTATTGGTATGTCCATTGTTTTGAAAATGTAAGTTTCTATTTTTGTATAGGTGTATCAAAGGTTATATTAGGGTGACATGAGGTCTGCCACTCTATCACAAGGATGATGTCATCAGTGATATCATCAGTGATTTCCATTGAGATGTCATGAGTGATGTCATGAGTGATGTCACTGACCATATCATGAGTGATGTAATATGTGACGTCATCAGCAGTGCATTGCGGGCGCGCAAGTTATAGTTAGCTGAACTAACTATAACGGGGTAATTTCAATGGTTTTGTACGAGTGAAATGTCCAGCTAACTATAATGCCCCTGAAACCTATGTTTTTTTCAGTAAATTTCTAAGGTTTTTTTAAATGCAAATTCCTAACTATAACGTGCCTGAAACCTATGGTTTTTCAGTGAATTTCAAACGTTTTTTAAATGATAATTTCTAACTATGCCTACAGTGATAGGACATGTGAAGAAAGAAGAAAAAACGCACAGAAAGAAAAAAAGGAAATGCAGAAAGAAGCAACAGAAGTCCTCAAAGACGAAGAAAAGTGCAGGAAGAAGGAAAACGTGCAGAAAGAACAAACAGAAGAGCAGAAAGAAGCCTTGTTGCAAAATCAGCCTGTACCCTCAACTTTTTCAGACGGATACTGGTGGTAACTGAGTCTGACTAACCAGTCCTAGAGCCAGTGCTATGTTAAAAGACACTTAGAATACAGTGAAAACACCTACATACACAAGGGTACACTATGCGTTGGGGTCCCCCTGTGATTACCATGGCCTCCTCTGTAGGCCCCTAGTATATACTAGGGCAGGGGGATTAAAACTACCTCTTAAAACACGCAACAGGGCGTGTTTGCACACTGGTGAAGGGAGGGGGGCTGAGCTGACGTGTGCAAACATGCCCTGTAGCCGTTTTAATTTGGAGGATAAAGTCCCCTTTGAATCCTGAGGGTCCCTGGGGTCCAACTAGCCCACTAGGTACCTCCAGTAAGGCGACATAGCTGCGTTGCAGAGAGGTGTAAAAAGGGGGGAGTCCACCTCTCTGCAACGCAGCGCAGTGGTGCTTACTGGAAGCACCTGGTGAGCTAGTTAGACCCCCGAAGCCCTCACGATTGAAGGGGAATTATTTCCCCTACTAAAAACGCGCCACAGGGCGTGTTTGCACACATCACCTCAGGCCCGTCCCCTCCCTTCACCACTGTGTAAACACTTCCTTTGGCCATTTTAACTTGGGAGAGTAAGTTCATTTGAATCCTGAGGTTCCCTTGGGCCCAACTAGCCCACTAGGTACCTCCAGTAAGCGCCAAGGAGCTGCGTTACAGAGAGGTGTAAAAAGTGTAACGGCCTGGACCACCTCTCTGCAGCGCAGTGGCACTTACTGTAAGCACCTGGTGGGCTAGTTAGCCCCCAGGGTCCCTCAGGATTGAAGGGGAATTATTTCCCCAACTTAAAACGCTCCATAGGGCGTGTTTGCACACGTCACCTGAGGCCCTGTCCCCTCCCTTCGTCACTGTGTAAACCCGCCCTGTGGCTGTTTTAAGTTGGGAGAATAAGTCCCCTTGAATCCTGAGTGTCCCTAGGGGCAAATTAGCCCACTAGCTACGTCCAGTAAGCGCCATTGCAGAGAGGTGTAAATAGGGGCACAGCCTGCACCACTTCTCTGCAACGCAGCACAGTGGCGCTTACTGGCAGCAACTGGTGGGCTAGTTGGCCCCTAGGGTCCCTCAGGATTGAAGGAGAATTATTTCCCCAACTTAAAGCGTGCCACAGGGCATGTTTGCAGACGTCACCTCAGGCCCCGTCCCCTCCCTTCACCACTGTGCAAACGTGCCCTGTGGCCGTTCTAATTTGAGAGATTAAGTCCACTTGAATCCTAAGGGTGCCTAGGGTCAAACTAGCCCACTATGTACCTCCAGTAAGAGCCACAGAACTGTGTTGCAGAGAGGTGTAAAAAGGGGCGTGGCCT
This sequence comes from Lissotriton helveticus, assembly GCF_964261635.1. Taxonomy (NCBI): domain Eukaryota; kingdom Metazoa; phylum Chordata; class Amphibia; order Caudata; family Salamandridae; genus Lissotriton; species Lissotriton helveticus. The sequence continues at coordinate 1,797,357,105 of NC_136065.1, forward strand.
CTGAACACCTGTCTGCCAAGCAGCTCCCTGGCGCATACTGGAGATACCTCTTTGGCTAGTTGGCCCTCTGGGACCCTCAGTATTAAAAGAGAATTCATTCCCCAACTTACAACTCATCACGAGCGTGTTTGCAAAATGGTGAAGGAAGGGGGCGTGTCCTGAGGTGACATGTCTGCAAACACACCCTGTGGCACGTTTTAAGTTGGAGATTTAATTCCTCCTCAATCATGAGAGTCCCTGGGGGCCAACTAGCCCACCAAGTACCTACAGTATGCGCCAGAGAGCTGCGTTGCAGAGAGGTGTTCAGAGGCCACGCCCCTTTTTACAACACTCTGCAACGCATCTCCGTGATGCTTACTGGAGGTACCTGGTGGGCTAGTTGGCCACCAGGGACCCTCAGGATTGAAGAGGAATTAATTCCCCAACTTAAACCACACCACAGGGTGTGTTTGCACACATGTCAACTCAAGCCCTGCCCCCTCCCTTCACCCCTGTGCAAACGCACCCCGTGGCGCATTTTAAATTGGGGGGATTAACTCCCCTTGAATCCTGAGGGTACCTGGGGTCCAACCAGCCCACCAGGTACATCCAGTAAGCTCCACTGAGCTGCGTTGCAGAGTGTTGTAAAAAGTGGCGTGGCCTCAGAACACCTCTCTGCAACGCAGCTCCGTGGTGCATACTGGAGGTTCCTGGTGGGCTAGTTGCCCCCCGGAGACCCCGAGTATTGAAGGGGATTTAATTCCCCAATCTAAAACGTGCCACAAGGCGCGTTTGCAGAGTGGTTCCATGAGGGGGCGGGGCCTATGCACGATTGCGTCTTTTTTTTTTTTGGAAGGGGGACTGTGTAGCCCCCCTTCTTTTTTCTTTTTAGTAGCCCTGGGGACTTGATCCCCCAGGGCCTGACCCCAATGTAAAAAAAAAAATTATTACCGGGAAGGGGGCTGCGTGGGCCCCCCTCCCATCCTCAATTGTGGGCCCGGGGACCCCAACCCCAGGGTCCTTCCTTTACGGTTTAAAAAAAATAATAATAATAATATTGTGGAGGGGGCTGCGTGGCCCCCCCTCCCTGGCCACTTCTGGCCCCCGGACCCCATCCACCGGGGCCTGGCCACCTGGTTGGAGACCGTGGGGGGAGGCCCAATGCCCCCAAGATCCCAGCCGGCTCACCGCCTCCTGCCGGACCCAGTATTGCTTTTCCACATGGGGAGCTGCTAAGTGCAGCTCCCCGTGTGAAAAACCAATTTGCTTTGGTATTTGGAAGAGAGAGCAGGTTTCCTGCTTTCTCTTCCAAATACCAAAGCAGAGTTTGCTATGGCAGGACAGGAGCCAGGAGGCTCCCGCCCTGCCATAGCAAACTGCAGTGTCCCGGGGTGGGCACCCTGGGACACTGCTGGAGCCGGCCCTGGGGGGTGGTGTTCCCCAGGGGCATCAAGGGCTCCAGGAGTGTGGCCGCACAGCCCCCCTCCCAACATTTTCAAAGCTTTGGGGGGTGGTGGTCCCCGAGGCTGGGGGTTCCGTCACGGACCCCCCAATTTAAAGATTTAGAGCCCTGGGGAGGTGGCGGTGCTCAGGGCGTGTGGGGGGGGGCTTGAGCCCCCCACAGGGTATTTTATTTTTTTTAAAGCCCCGGGGGTGGCGGTCCCCGGGGCTGCTGGGGGCCGTGTGCCCCCCCGCAATTTTTCATGCTTTGCCCCGGGGGGTGGCGGTCCCTGGGGCAGTGTGGGGGGGATTGAGCCCCCCCGTACTTATATATAATATATCTTAAAGCTCCAACTGTTCTCCAACTCCAGGGAAATCCCAAAGGAAAACAGCACCCGTGGGGGCAGGATCCGCAAGTTTATTCACAACAGAACACTTGCACTTCAACATGTTGAGTTGGAGCTTTAATTGATATGCGGGTGCACCCCCACATTTGAGCAGCACCCGTCTGTGAGTGCACCAAGCGGGTGTAATTGGAGCGAGAATATATATATATATATATATATATATATATACACTGAAAAAACCATAGGTTATAGACCATATATAGTTAGGAATTAGCATTTACAAAACCTTGAAAATTCACTGAAAAAACCATAGGTTATAGACCATATATAGTTAGGAATTAGCATTTAAAAAACCTTATTTTACTCACACAAAACCATTGAAATTCCATATATAGTTAGTTGCACTAACTATATATCGCGCACCCGCAATCCACTGCTGATGATGTCACATATTACATCATTCATGACATGGTCAGTGACATCACTGATGACATCACTGATGACATCTCAAATGACATCACTGATGATATCACTGACGACATCTCAAATGACATCACTGATGACATCATCCAGTGACTGTGTGTTTCTGTAAAGTTTAAATATGTTTTACATATTGAAGAATGAGTAGATGTAGAAGTGTCTGGATGAAGGATTTAGTAGGTGCGTGACTGACTGTATGAGTGAGTGATTAAATGTGTCTCACTGAATGCATGGGTTAGTGACTAAACTGTCTTAATTTGTGCATCATTATGTCTGTTGTTCTGTAAACTGCTGCATGTGTTGATCAGTAGCTATATGAGTAACTATATGGGTTATTGATTGATTGCCCAAGTATTTGCATGGGAGACTGAGTGTGTGTGTGGCTGGCTGGGAGGTGTGTGACTCTGTGCAGATCAATGTGTACTACTATCAATGATTGTATAAGAGACTAAGTATGTGTTAGTATATGGTTGAAAACGTAAGGTGCTCTATGTTTAACTGTATAAACTAGAAAATGGAAGTGTGATTGATTCTTTACAGGACTGACTAGGTGTGTGAGTAACTCCATGGATGAGTGGCAGAGTGTGAGTGTCTGTATAGGTGTATGAGTGCATATGATAGTGTTGTAAAGATGAGTGATTGTATGTATGAATGATTGTATGGGTGAATGAGTGAATGTGTGTGTAGACGTACGAATCAGTGAGTGCGTATGTAGTAACTAGTATTGGTGTGTCAATGGTTTCAAAAATTATACTCTGTATTTAACACTGGGTGAAACAGAGGTTATATTAAAATGTGAGGAGATGCATTGTATTGTCACATGAATGATATCATCAGTGATGTGGTCATTGATGTCAAATGAGATGTCATCAGTGATGTCATTTGAGATGTCATCAGTGATGTCATCAGTGATGTCACTGACCATGTCATGAATGATGTAATATGTGACATCATCAGCAGTGGATTGCGGGTGCGCGATATATAGTTAGTGGAACTAACTATATATGGAATTTCAATGGTTTTGTGTGAGTAAAATAAGGTTTTTTAAATGCTAATTCCTAACTATATATGGTCTATAACCTATGGTTTTTTCAGTGAATTTTCAAGGTTTTGTAAATGCTAATTCCTAACTATATATGGTCTATAACCTATGGTTTTTTCAGTGAATTTCAATGGTTTTTTAATAGCAAATATCATAAGCTGTCGAATGTCAAGTACGTGGTAAGTGAAAACATTTTCGTGTTTATGCACACTGATCTGCTTTGAATGGTGCCCCCCCCTCATTTCTATTAGGAGTACTCTCTCTTTGCAGATAGTGAAAGGTAGTTAACGCAGGCCTTTGCCCCCGTTGTAATCCGTCGTGCCTGCTTCTCTCTCCATTTGATTGATTGTTATCCAAGTATTTACTGTTTTAGAATTAGTTCTCTTTGGTTCATTCTCTATTTACAAACAAACACAGAGTCGCAATACTCTGTTTAGTCTTTGCAGATAACGAAAAATCGTGTAAAAAAAGAGAAAAGGAATCGAGTAAAATCAGTAGGCCACTAATGGGATCTCTTTTTGACCTCGCTAAAATAGAAACATTAGGAACAACCCCTCATGACAAATACAAAACTAGTGAGATGAACTGAACTCCACACAATGATGGCTGCAAAACAGCTCGGCTCCGGCACCCACCCCGCCCAAAATAACGATAAAGAGCGGCTGCCATGATTGGTTGCGGAATGGCCACAACGGAGCTACGAAATGGTGCTGCTCTCATGCTAACCCCAGCTTCAGTCTGAAACATCCAGAAACACTGTAGACTACCAATTCGATCAGTTCCGGTAGCGCCCCAATGTAACCCGGTAGAGAAGAACTAGCCCTCCCCTCTTTGACTGATGGTTCTTGTTGCCTGTCCCTTCTGTTGTCATTTAACAGAACTATTTAGCCTGCTGAAAGGGGTTGTGTTTCGACCGCTGGTTGGTGGAGACATTTTGACTATATTCTGGACCTGCGTTGTCGCGTAATGCGTCATATGACGCGCCGCGTTAGCGCATCCGGAAGTCATCCGGGGCGCGCAGCGCGTAACGTAAGCATAACAAGTCATGTGACTTGTTAATAAAACTTTTCATTGGTTCATTTTACTTTTCTTATTGTAATGATGAAAGGCTTGGTCATATCACCTAAAAATTACGCTTTTAATTACTTCCGAACATTATTTTTTCTTAAATATATGTTATAATGTTCCAGGCTAATGTACTTTCCCGGAAATTTTACAACTGTCCTGCAAGTAAAATATATTCTTTTTTCGAGAAAAAGAGCGTTTCTTCGTCCCATGACGGAGCCGTTGAGCAAAAGAGGGTCGACCTGCTGTCTTAGTCGCCGATACGCCTGAATATGAGATTCTTATCGATCACTTTATGTTGCAGGAATAGAAAACACAACAGCCCTTGACCATTTATCTTTACTGCGTTCCTTCGTATTATACCTTTTACCCTTCATGTAATTGGTCTGCTTTATTTCACTTGCCTTTTAATGATTCTAAAACAGTGACTATTATTAAAAACTTTACCAATGTATATACTACTACCATGTTTTCTTTTAAAAACCTTTATTGTGAAAATTTCATTATACAAATACGAGCCTATAACCACGTGGGCCTGCCACGGAGCAAACTGTAATCGTATATGATGAATAGACATTTACACTGTAGAGGAACGTAACGGGCGGGCCATTAGGTTGCAAGAACTAAGGTGTCTAACAGTTACGGAATCGGTGGACGTACATTTTATAATTAAAATACGACAGGGCCAGTTACAATAAAATTATCTAGATATACATTTGCGGGCAAGTACCATGGGTGACGTTAATTCGAATTTTCAACAGTACAGTAATCAATAACACATCAGAACTTAATATCAATAGGGATGTCGAAATATTCAATCAATTCTCGTCCCCGCCCGCCATGTGCTTCAAAACTGCATACGTATCTCGTGATTTCAAGGTTCTGCAACCAGTACACAACAAGGAGTTACGAGTCCCATTTATTCCGGCGCCATTTTGGGCGAGGACGGGCAGGTCCAGGATATAGTCAAAATGTCTCTACCAACCATCGACTATGATGATGTTCATATGCTGTATTTATTAGAGTAACACTCATCTGTCCACATGAAATTAATTTACCACAATCTAAACATGTCATTTTAATCTTTCCAAAGTTCTTCTAAATATTTGGGACCGTTTCCCTTGCCTCTGAAGCTCTCAGTGCCACTTCTTTGATGAATGTACTAGCAGGTCAGGGGTTCTCCTCCAAATCTCTCTTTTATGCAGCACTATAATTAATTGGTGCCACCTCTCCATATGACGATGCATGGTATAGTTACCACAACTATATTTTTTTTTGGTTCCTCTGGAGAGTTCATCGTGGCAGATGAAGCGTGTAACGTACCGGGCATTTACCTTTTTTTGCATGTACAGGAAAGGAAAAAAAAATCGAGCGTCCGAGTTCTAAGGTGTCCCAGGGCCATTTTAGTGGACCAGGCCCAAATCCAAAGAACAGGCCGCCATTTTGAGAGTCCTCTTGCAGCCGCCTGTCGCTGTAGCATCAAGAGCAGCCGAAACTCAGCTGAATGGCAACTGAAACGGTAAAGGGGCGCCCCACTACATTTCAGCATTGTAGGATGACCACACCAGTACAGCAACTTGCTAGACATCACCTCGGTGCCATCCGGATCTCGGCGCCCCACTGCAGATGAAGTGCCTCTCAACTATGAAACCACCACGGTGACATCCGGATCTTGGCGCGTTGTGCTGCCTTCGGCCTATTCGCACATCGGTCCGCTACTGACGCCATCTCACAGGCTAATGGGGCGACCCACGCCGAGTTTCAGCATTGTAGGATGACCACACCAGTACAGCAACTTGCTGGACATCACCTCGGTGCCATCCGAATCTTGGCATCTCAACGCCTAGTGGTATCTTCCATACAGAAAATATTGTTACGCTGCCTTTGGCCCCATTCGCACATCAGTCCGCAACTTAGACATCACCTCGGTACCATCCGGATCTTGGCATCTCAGCGCCTTGTGGTGTCAGTCAGAAAATATTGTTGCGCTGCCTTTGGCCCCATTCGCACATCAGTCCGCTACTGACACCATCTCACAGGCCAATAGGGCGCCCCACGCCGACTTTTACCATTGTACGATGGCCACACCAGTGGCACAACTTGCTAGACATCACCTCGGTGCCATCCGAATCTTGGCATCTCAACGCCTAGTGGTATCTTCCATACAGAAAATCTTGTTACGCTACCTTTGGCCCCATTCGCACATCGGTCCGCAACTTAGACATCACCTCGGTGCCATCCGGATCTTGGCATCTCAGCGCCTTGTGGTGTATTCTCTTCAGAAAATATTGTTGCGCTGCCTTTGGCCCCATTCGCACATCGGTCCGCAACTTAGACATCACCTCGGTGCCATCCGGATCTTGGCATCTCAGCGCCTTGTGGTGTCTTCTACTCCGAAAATATTGTAGAAAATATTGTTGCGCTGCCTTTGGCCCCATTCACACATCAGTCCGCTACTGACACCATCTCACAGGCCAACAGGGCGCCCCACGCCGACTTTTACCATTGTACGATGGCCACACCAGTGCCACAACTTGCTAGACACCACCTCGGTGCCATCCGGATCTTGGCATCTCAGCGCCTTGTGGTGTCTTCAAATCAGAAAATATTGTTGCGCTGCCTTTGGCCCCATTCGCACATCGGTCCGCTACTGACGCCATCTCACAGGCCAACGGGGTGCCCCACGCCGACTTTCAACATTGTAGGATGGCCACAGAAGTGCGACAACTTACTAGACACCACCTCGGTGCCATCCGGATCTTGGCGCGTTGTGCTGCCTTCGGCCTATTCGCACATCGGTCCCCTACTGACGCAAACTCACAGGCCAACGGGGCGCCCCACGCCGACTTTCAGCATTGTAGGATGGCCACACCAGTGCGGCAACTTGCTACACACCACCTCGGTGCCATCCGGATCTTGGCATCTCAGCGCCTAGTGGTGTCTTCTATTCCGAAAATATTGTTGCGCTGCCTTCGGCCCCATTCACACATCGGTCCGCTACTGACGCCATCTCACAGGCCAACGGGGCGCCCCACGCCGACTTTCAGCATTGTAGGATGGCCACACCAGTGCAGCAACTTACTAGACACCACCTCGGTGCCATCCGGATCTTGGCGCGTTGTGCTGCCTTCGGCCTATTCGCACATCGGTCCGCTACTGACGCAAACTCACAGGCCAACGGGGCGCCCCACGCCGACTTTCAGCATTGTTGGATGGCCACACCAGTGCGGCAACTTACTAGACACCACCTCGGTGCCATCCGGATCTTGGCGCGTTGTGCTGCCTTCGGCCTATTCGCACATCGGTCCGCTACTGACGCAAACTCACAGGCCAACGGGGCGCCCCACGCCGACTTTCAGCATTGTAGGATGGCCACACCAGTGCACCTTACTAGACACCACCTCGGTGCCATCCGGATCTTGGCGCGTAGTGAAGCTGCAGCAGCTGCAAATAAGCTTCAGACAGTGTTACAACCGCTGCTCAGAACTCTCAACTATGACACCACCTCGGTGCCATCCGGATCTTGGCGCGTTGTATTGCCTTCGGCCTATTCGCACATCGGTCCGCTACTGACGCCGCCTCACGTGCCAACGTATTTTCTCCGCATTTTATACCCTATGCCGCATAACAGGTCATGTGACTTGTTTATAAAACTTTTCATTGGTTCATTTTACTTTTGGTTTCCTAATGATGGAAGGCTTGATCATGTGACCTAAAAACAACACTTTTCATTGGATGAAAACTTTTTTTTTTTCCCAAACGATGAAAGCCCCACCTTGTTTCTGGATGTTTCAGACTGAAGCTGGCGTCAGCATGAGAGCACCACCATCTCGTAGCTCAGTCGTGGTCATTCCGCGAGCAATCATGGCAGCCGCTCCCCACCAGAAGCCTGCAGGAGTCGGAGCCCCCAAAACTTTTGATGAATTCTCAAGGCGGAGGGGACGCTTTCGAGAATGGGGTCCAAGACCTAGCAGACAAGCGTCCGATTTCCAAGGTGTCCCAGGGCCATTTCAGTGGACCAGGCCCAAAAAGGAAACAGCCTGCCGCCATTTTGAGAGTCCTGTGACAGCCGCCTATCGCTGCACCGCAAGAGTGGGCGCAACTCAGCTGAATTGCGGCTTTTGACACAGTGGACCAAAAACGGACGGAATGGCAACTGAAACGGTAAAGGGGCGCCCCACTACAACAGATGACACTCCACCTGCAGAGGCCCGTTCACGCCGCCTCCCCCGGGGCGCCCCACGCCGTTATTCGGAGCAGCATTGTAGGATACCAAAACCAGTGCGGCAACTTACTGGACATCACCTTGGTGCCATCGTTCTGCTGCCTTGGAACTATTCGCGCAACAGTTTGCTACTGATGACCCACCCCCCGCGACGCCCCATGCCGTTATTTGCTGGGTGGCAACTTACTAGACATCACTTTCGTGTCATCTAGATTTCAGCGCGTTCTGCTGCCTTGGAACTATTCGCACAACAGTTTGCTACTGATGACCCACCCCCCGCGACGCCCCACGCCGGAAATCTGGACGTTGTGCTGCGTTGGGACTATTCGCACAGCCGACCGCTACTTCGTTGTTTTTCCCTAAAAATGTTTATATGTTATTACTATTTTTGTTTTCTTGTATATATTTATAAATTATTAAAGTTTTATAATCTTACTACTTTGTCGGAGTGCTATATATTTTTAATGTGACACATAATTGTAAAAACTTTGATGTACAAAGAGTCATCCCTGGAATCTTCCGCTTCAGGCTCGGTCCCCTCCCCAATCACAATACAGGATGGTTTTCAGATAATAGCAACGCTTCTGCTGTGACGGATCTCATCGAGTGTGGGCCTTGATCTACTATAACTCCTTTGAAGAGGGGTGATTCTTTACAGCTGTGGCCATAAACTACATCTGCAGGGCTAGCTGATACCCTAGGACCAGCCTGGACAATCGGACACAGAGGAAAAGGAGTGTCAGAGGGTGCGGTAGTGAATAGGGCGAAAGGGAGGTGTCGGGCGGGCACAGGGTGTGATTCTCAGGGAAGAGCAGCGCAGATGGGGGGAGGTTTATTACCCATGCATAAGACAGAGAGCGGGGGTGACCACTGCCTGGGGCAGATGCTTGCGAGGGTGGGGAGCCATGCTAAGGATCGACAGCGTGCACAGAGTGGGTCTGGTCAAGGCATCTAAAATGGCTGCCGTGCACGACAAAAGTGTGGCATTTGAAAAAAGACAAGATGGAGCAGACAATGTTTTTCAACACTTCCTGATTTCCTTCGAATCGAACGTTAACAGACGTTGGGGCATATTACCAAAGTTAAGCGATATTTATCCCTAACGATGCTTAGCAACGATTTTTTTACCGTCAGAAATTATCGCAGATAAACCTTGCTATTATCAAGGTTTATCGCAAATACGATAAAAAACGACCGCAATGCATTAATATCGCTGAAAACTCAGCGATATTCATGCATTACCGAGCTAATGCTCTTAGCCATGTTATCCACCTCCCATTGGATAACATGGCTAAGAACTGCTCAGGGAAGGTGGTAGCTTTTGGAGATATTCGCGCTTATCTCGAATATTTCCAAAAGTTGATAATAGGAGATAGCGATGTTAGCGACTGTTTCCAGTCGCTAACATCTTGGCATGCCCACTTTGCATGTCATTAGTGATAAATATCACTCACATGCAAAGTGGGGCCCAAGATGGTCGCTATCTTCTACTAGCCGTCGCTAACTGGTGTTAGCAACAGCTAGGTAATACACATATAATTTTATCTCCGCGAAGCGGAGCGCTGTTACAGATATATATCTTGTTTTTGAACGTTAATTTCTCAAAATGCACTGAAGCACATATATTGAGACCTAGCAAAGGCACATCGGGCTACCAGTCCCTACAATTTTGCCAAGTTTCGTACAAATCCATTCAGCTGTTCGATCCTACCGAGAGACAAGATGGCGGCCGCTACGGACTGTTTGGAATGTTTACAGACACCGGAGAGCCAAACAGCTTCGCTTCGCAAAGCTCCGTAACGCGAAAAGTACGCGAAGCGGTGCGCTGTTACAGATATATATCTTTTTTTGAACGTTAATTTCTCAAAATCCACTGGAGCACATATATTGAGATCTAGCAAAGGCACATCGGGCTACCAGTCCCTAATATTTTGCCAAGTTTCGTGCAAATCCATTCAGCCGTTCGATTATTATTATTATTATTTTTTTTGCCCCGCGGGGCCCTTTTAAAACCTCCACATCAAAGGAATGTTTACAGACACCGGAGAGCCAATCAGCTTCGCAAAGCTCCGTAACGCGAAAAGTACGCGAAGCGGTGCGCTGTTACAGATATATATCTTTTTTTGAACGTTAATTTCTCAAAATCCACTGGAGCACATATATTGAGATCTAGCAAAGGCACATCGGGCTACCAGTCCCTAATATTTTGCCAAGTTTCGTGCAAATCCATTCAGCCGTTCGATTATTATTATTATTATTTTTTTTGCCCCGCGGGGCCCTTTTAAAACCTCCACATCAAACCTAGGGGGTCAGCGAGGATCTACTATGCCCCCTTATGGTTATTTCCCCCTTTGTTTTGGCCTCCTCTTGTCTGTCGATCCTACCGAGAGACAAGATGGCGGCCGCTACGGACTTTTTGGAATGTTGACAGACGCCAGAGAACCAATCAGCTTCGCTTCACAAAGCTCCGTTGCGCGAAAAGTACGCGTCCTGGGACGCTGCCCGGTCCGCTGTTACAGATATATATCTTTTTTTAAACGTTAATTTCTCAAAATCCACTGGAGCACATATATTGAGACCTACAAAAGGCACATCGGGCTACCAGTCCCTACAATTTTGCCAAGTTTCGTGCAAATCCATTCAGCCGTTCGGGCTAAAAGTGAGGCCAACCGCCCTATGGAAATTAACATGGGAAAAACGCGTTTTGGGACCCCCCTTTTTTCTTGGCCCCCCCTTGACGAACCCCCCCAAAATTTTCAGGGGCTGCTCAGAAACAAAATGTGCCATTTTCCTGAAAATTTCTGCCAATTCCGTCCACAAACGCCAAAGTTATTAGACATAGAATTTTCAAAAATCCCATAGAGAAAAAATCCTAACTATATATACCTACTGGCGACCGCCAGTAGGTAATATAAAATATATATATATATATAAATTCAAATTCTGTCGTTTTTCCAAAACACCAGAGAAACACGAACTCTTCTTTGCAGAAAATAGCCTTTATTTCAAATCAAAAAGGCAAAGCTCAACACGTTTCGGGGATTCTCCTCCCTTGTTCACGAGTCATATATATATATATATCAGTCATATATATATATATATGTATATATATATATATCAGCAACAACTCCCTCCACACGGACAGAGCAGAGGCCACACAGGGGAAAGTCAGGAAAACACTTTTATTCACGGCGAATGCATTTCGGCTTTTCAGCCTTCTTCAGCGCCAAATCAGTGTTCAGGAGGTTTGCCCAGTCCCGGTTGATGTAAGTCCTGCTCCGTTGTCATTGGACAAACGTCAGCTCCTCCCCCAAACAGGTGTATCTGCTCACTGGTAGCTTCTCACGGACTCAATGTGAACTACAAAACCCAGAATGCTGTAGGATTCCAGGTAAGTGATTCAAGGGGGTGTTATCTCGCCACAATGGTTGTGCTGAGTGCAGGACAGTCCATGGTACTGCTAGAAACGAGATCCCACTGTGATGTTTTTTAAGTGTTTCCCTGGGTCCCCAGACCACATCAACCCTGCGCCAAGGAATCCATCAGGCGGGGGCAGGTATGGCCGTGCATTCCGTCCAGCATGAAGTGAAATCACCTCACAACCGCCATCTCTCCTTCCGAAGCACGAAGGTGGGCCCCAACTTATCAAAACCTTGATAATTGTCCACGAAAGCTGCCGAGGCAGCAACCAGTAAAGTTGGGGCCCATGGCTAATCGGTCCTAACTATAACTACCTACTGACGACCTCCAGTAGGTAATATATATATATATATATATATATATATCCAAGCACCAGTTTTGCCCGTTGAGAGAGGACACCTCACAGCAGAGTTCTTTATCTTGCTCCTTTATTTCAGCGAAGACAAACACAGTGAACAAGCACCACGGCAACATACGTAATCCCTCTTCCGACGCGTTTCGTGCAGTGGGTGCACTTAATCATGGAATGCTGGGGGTATGATGTTCGAAACCAGCTTTTGTCCGTTAACTATCATAAACCATTTCTCTCCGCCCCACTGGGCGTGGCCACCGATATGGCCTGATGGTTATTGTAGTGCATACGATGTTACTCCAGTGAGTTGCAAAAGTTCCGAACACCACATAAACAATGAAATCCCAAGTGGGTCTGCACACTGCATGCTGGACTCTGTGTTGCCCTTTAGCTCGTTGAAACGCACTCCTCTGGCCTTAAACCAAGATGCCAGGTGACATCTCAGCAGGACTGCGCGAAGCGCAGCGGGGTCACTCTCGCGGCTCAGGCGGGGCCGCAACAAATCCAAGCACCAGTTTTGCCCGTTGAGAGAGGACACCTCACAGCAGAGTTCTTTATCTTGCTCCTTTATTTCAGCGAAGACAAACACAGTGAACAAGCACCGCGGCAACATACGTAATCCCTCTTCCGACGCGTTTCGTGCAGTGGGTGCACTTAATCATGGAATGCTGGGGGTATGATGTTCGAAACCAGCTTTTGTCCGTTAACTACTCATAAACCATTTCTCTCCGCCCCACTGGGCGTGGCCACCGATATGGCCTGATGGTATTGTAGTGCATACGATGTTACTCCAGTGAGTTGCAAAAGTTCCGAACACCACATAAACAATGAAATCCCAAGTGGGTCTGCACACTGCATGCTGGACTCTGTGTTGCCCTTTAGCTCGTTGAAACGCACTCCTCTGGCCTTAAACCAAGATGCCAGGTGACATCTCAGCAGGACTGCGCGAAGCGCAGCGGGGTCACTCTCGCGGCTCAGGCGGGGCCGCAACAAATCCAAGCACCAGTTTTGCCCGTTGAGAGAGGACACCTCACAGCAGAGTTCTTTATCTTGCTCCTTTATTTCAGCGAAGACAAACACAGTGAACAAGCACCGCGGCAACATACGTAATCCCTCTTCCGACGCGTTTCGTGCAGTGGGTGCACTTAATCATGGAATGCTGGGGGTATGATGTTCGAAACCAGCTTTTGTCCGTTAACTACTCATAAACCATTTCTCTCCGCCCCACTGGGCGTGGCCACCGATATGGCCTGATGGTTATTGTAGTGCATACGATGTTACTCCAGTGAGTTGCAAAAGTTCCGAACACCACATAAACAATGAAATCCCAAGTGGGTCTGCACACTGCATGCTGGACTCTGTGTTGCCCTTTAGCTCGTTGAAACGCACTCCTCTGGCCTTAAACCAAGATGCCAGGTGACATCTCAGCAGGACTGCGCGAAGCGCAGCGGGGTCACTCTCGCGGCTCAGGCGGGACCGCAACAAATCCAAGCACCAGTTTTGCCCGTTGAGAGAGGACACCTCACAGCAGAGTTCTTTATCTTGCTCCTTTATTTCAGCGAAGACAAACACAGCGAACAAGCACCGCGGCAACATACGTAATCCCTCTTCCGACGCGTTTCGTGCAGTGGGTGCACTTAATCATGGAATGCTGGGGGTATGATGTTCGAAACCAGCTTTTGTCCGTTAACTACTCATAAACCATTTCTCTCCGCCCCACTGGGCGTGGCCACCGATATGGCCTGATGGTTATTGTAGTGCATACGATGTTACTCCAGTGAGTTGCAAAAGTTCCGAACACCACATAAACAATGAAATCCCAAGTGGGTCTGCACACTGCATGCTGGACTCTGTGTTGCCCTTTAGCTCGTTGAAACGCACTCCTCTGGCCTTAAACCAAGATGCCAGGTGACATCTCAGCAGGACTGCGCGAAGCGCAGCGGGGTCACTCTCGCGGCTCAGGCGGGGCCGCAACAAATCCAAGCACCAGTTTTGCCCGTTGAGAGAGGACACCTCACAGCAGAGTTCTTTATCTTGCTCCTTTATTTCAGTGAAGACAAACACAGTGAACAAGCACCGCGGCAACATACGTAATCCCTCTTCCGACGCGTTTCGTGCAGTGGGTGCACTTAATCATGGAATGCTGGGGGTATAATGTTCGAAACCAGCTTTTGTCCGTTAACTACTCATAAACCATTTCTCTCCGCCCCACTGGGCGTGGCCACCGATATGGCCTGATGGTTATTGTAGTGCATACGATGTTACTCCAGTGAGTTGCAAAAGTTCCGAACACCACATAAACAATGAAATCCCAAGTGGGTCTGCACACTGCATGCTGGACTCTGTGTTGCCCTTTAGCTCGTTGAAACGCACTCCTCTGGCCTTAAACCAAGATGCCAGGTGACATCTCAGCAGGACTGCGCGAAGCGCAGCGGGGTCACTCTTGCGGCTCAGGCGGGGCCGCCACAAATCCAAGCACCAGATTTGCCCGTTGAGAGAGGACACCTCACAGCAGAGTTCTTTATCTTGCTCCTTTATTTCAGCGAAGACAAACACAGTGAACAAGCACCGTGAATGCATACCATGTTGAAATTGAATCTGGCAACTCACTTGAGGAAAACAGCACGTACTTCATTTACCATCAGGCCACAGGCGGTGGCCACACCCACTGGGGTGGAGACACTTGGTTTAAATGCAGTAAGCGGACTTTGCCGGTTTTCAATCAGCAGTATCCCAGCACCCCATGATGAAGTGCTATCCTGAGCACGAAACGCGTTGGGTGGGATTTGAACTTTTGCCGCGATGCCTGTCCTTATTGACTGCTTTCGCTGAATAAAGAAGCATAATACTGAACTCACCTGTGAGGTGTCCTCTTTCAGCAGGCAAACTTTTGTGTGGATGAATAGCGGCTTCGCCTGAGTCGCGAGAGTGACCCCGCTACGCTTGACGCAGTCCTGTTGAGGTGCCACATGGCATCTCAGCGCTAGGGTCGGGTGATTGCTTTTCAACGAACTGAGCAGCAGCACTGAGTCCGGTATGCAGCGAGCACACCCACTGGGGATTTTAATGCATACCATGTTGAAATTGAATCTGGCAACTCACTTGAGGAAAACAGCACGTACTTCATTTACCATCAGGCCACAGGCGGTGGCCACACCCACTGGGGTGGAGACACTTGGTTTAAATGCAGTAAGCGGACTTTGACGGTTTTCAATCAGCAGTATCCCAGCACCCCATGATGAAGTGCTATCCTGAGCACGAAACGCGTTGGGTGGGATTTGAACGTTTGCCGCGATGCCTGTTCTCATTGACTGCTTTCGCTGAATAAAGAAGCATAATACTGAACTCACCTGTGAGGTGTCCTCTTTCAGCAGGCAAACTTTTGTGTGGATGAATAGCGGCTTCGTCTGAGTCGCGAGAGTGACCCCGCTACGCTTGACGCAGTCCTGTTGAGGTGCCACATGGCATCTCAGCGCTAGGGTCGGGTGATTGCTTTTCAACGAACTGAGCAGCAGCACTGAGTCCGGTATGCAGCGAGCACACCCACTGGGGATTTTAATGCATACCATGTTGAAATTGAATCTGGCAACTCACTTGAGGAAAACAGCACGTACTTCATTTACCATCAGGCCACAGGCGGTGGCCACACCCACTGGGGTGGAGACACTTGGTTTAAATGCAGTAAGCGGACTTTGCCGGTTTTCAATCAGCAGTATCCCAGCACCCCATGATGAAGTGCTATCCTGAGCACGAAACGCGTTGGGTGGGATTTGAACTTTTGCCGCGATGCCTGTTCTCATTGACTGCTTTCGCTGAATAAAGAAGCATAATACTGAACTCACCTGTGAGGTGTCCTCTTTCAGCAGGCAAACTTTTGTGTGGATGAATAGCGGCTTCGCCTGAGTCGCGAGAGTGACCCCGCTACGCTTGACGCAGTCCTGTTGAGGTGCCACATGGCATCTCAGCGCTAGGGTCGGGTGATTGCTTTTCAACGAACTGAGCAGCAGCACTGAGTCCGGTATGCAGCGAGCACACCCACTGGGGATTTTAATGCATACCATGTTGAAATTGAATCTGGCAACTCACTTGAGGAAAACAGCACGTACTTCATTTGCCATCAGGCCACAGGCGGTGGCCACACCCACTGGGGTGGAGACACTTGGTTTAAATGCAGTAAGCGGACTTTGACGGTTTTCAATCAGCAGTATCCCAGCACCCCATGATGAAGTGCTATCCTGAGCACGAAACGCGTTGGGTGGGATTTGAACGTTTGCCGCGATGCCTGTTCTCATTGACTGCTTTCGCTGAATAAAGAAGCATAATACTGAACTCACCTGTGAGGTGTCCTCTTTCAGCAGGCAAACTTTTGTGTGGATGAATAGCGGCTTTGTCTGAGTCGCGAGAGTGACCCCGCTACGCTTGACGCAGTCCTGTTGAGGTGCCACATGGCATCTCAGCGCTAGGGTCGGGTGATTGCTTTTCAACGAACTGAGCAGCAGCACTGAGTCCGGTATGCAGCGAGCACACCCACTGGGGATTTTAATGCATACCATGTTGAAATTGAATCTGGCAACTCACTTGAGGAAAACAGCACGTACTTCATTTACCATCAGGCCACAGGCGGTGGCCACACCCACTGGGGTGGAGACACTTGGTTTAAATGCAGTAAGCGGACTTTGCCGGTTTTCAATCAGCAGTATCCCAGCACCCCATGATGAAGTGCTATCCTGAGCACGAAACGCGTTGGGTGGGATTTGAACTTTTGCCGCGATGCCTGTTCTCATTGACTGCTTTCGCTGAATAAAGAAGCATAATACTGAACTCACCTGTGAGGTGTCCTCTTTCAGCAGGCAAACTTTTGTGTGGATGAATAGCGGCTTCGCCTGAGTCGCGAGAGTGACCCCGCTACGCTTGACGCAGTCCTGTTGAGGTGCCACATGGCATCTCAGCGCTAGGGTCGGGTGATTGCTTTTCAACGAACTGAGCAGCAGCACTGAGTCCGGTATGCAGCGAGCACACCCACTGGGGATTTTAATGCATACCATGTTGAAATTGAATCTGGCAACTCACTTGAGGAAAACAGCACGTACTTCATTTGCCATCAGGCCACAGGCGGTGGCCACACCCACTGGGGTGGAGACACTTGGTTTAAATGCAGTAAGCGGACTTTGCCGGTTTTCAATCAGCAGTATCCCAGCACCCCATGATGAAGTGCTATCCTGAGCACAAAACGCGTTGGGTGGGATTTGAACTTTTGCCGCGATGCCTGTTCTCATTGACTGCTTTCGCTGAATAAAGAAGCATAATACTGAACTCACATGTGAGGTGTCCTCTTTCAGCAGGCAAACTTTTGTGTGGATATATATATATATATATATATATATATATATATTCACTGAAAAACCATAGGTTATAGACCACTTCTAGTGTGTGTGGATGTGGTGAGTTCTGTCCTGAGGCAAAATAGCCGGGACTGCTGTTTTTTAACTAAATACGCTAGACTTGGAGCGCATTTTAAAAATTGTAGTTGACTGATTTTAAGAGTCAGCTAATTTTACTGTGTGTAAATAACCTGTTAATTAAAAACGCAATACCTAGAGCGCTTTTTAAAAATTGCAGCTGACTGATGTTAAGAGTCTGCTAAATTGTGTATTGGGTAGTAAATACCTGTGTGATCCACTGCTACCACCGCCCAGATCCCCAGGTGTGCTGGTGTCTTTGGGCTCCCCCACTCTCCTTCCCACAGCCGAGTGATTGCTGCTGGGGCCGCCGCCATCTTTGGTGAGGGCACAAGAAGGGCGAGCAGACGACTGCTCGGCCCCTCCCACCCTCCCGCCAAATCCTGTACAAAAGGCCATTCCACACTCCCCCACTGACTTCTAGTGTGTGTGGATGTGGTGAGTTCTGTCCTGAGGCAAAATAGCCGGGACTGCTGTTTTTTAACTAAATACGCTAGACTTGGAGCGCATTTTAAAAATTGTAGTTGACTGATTTTAAGAGTCAGCTAATTTTACTGTGTGTAAATAACATGTTAATTAAAAACGCAATACCTAGAGCGCTTTTTAAAAATTGCAGCTGACTGATGTTAGGAGTCTGCTAAATTGTGTATTGGGTAGTAAATACCTGCGTGATCCACTGCTACCACCGCCCAGATCCCCAGGTGTGCTGGTGTCTTTGGGCTCCCCCACTCTCCTTCCCACAGCCGAGTGATTGCTGCTGGGGCCGCCGCCATCTTTGGTGAGGGCACAAGAAGGGCGAGCAGACGACTGCTCGGCCCCTCCCACCCTCCCGCCAAATCCTGTACAAATGAAGCCACTGCCCCGGAAGCGCAGCGGACGGGCGGAGCGGGCGCGCCGAAGGCGCGCCAAAGGCGAGCCCGTCTGTGCCCGTCCGTGACAGTCCGGGGCACGGGGCCAAGACCCCTGGTCCCCCCTCTGGCCACCCTAACCCACAGAGGAATGGCGCCACGACATACTCAGGCAGTGAACTGAAACTACTGAATACCACTGGCATACCGCACGAGGACAGGTGCGCACAGCTGGGACCTTCGAACACCATGGGACCAGGTAGTTGTCGGAATTGCCACTGGCTGAGCAATGCCGGGCACGGTCCCAGTAAACAAACTACCCCTAACGTGACCCTAAAATGTATTCTGCTAAATGTAAGGTCCCTCCCCAAACATGCCATGGAAATCTGGGACATCCTCAAAGGTGACCAGCCAGACCTTGCCTTCTTTACAGAGACGTGGCTGGGCAACCATAATACCCCGGACATCGCTATGGCTCTACCTGATAACTACAAAATACTTAACCTGAACAGGGAAAGAAAGAAGGGAGGCGGGGTTGCCCTAATATTTAAGGACTCCCTTACCTGCAGACAGGAGGTAATCACTCAGACTACCAGCCATGAAGCGATGGCCTTCTCAGTATCCATCAACACCACCATCATATTCGGCGGTGCCATTATTTACAACCCCCCAGGCTGCACCTCCGATTTTAACGCCCAGCTCCTGTCACAAGTCATGCCTATATGCCTTCAGAACAAAAATATATTGCTCATAGGAGACTTCAACATCCACTTCGATGACAGCAACTACCCCCTCACCAGACAACTGACCGAGAACATGGAGATTCTACAGCTGTATCAAAAAATCAATCAGCCAACGCACAAGGCAGGACACACCCTTGACCTACTGTTCTCTAATATCAACTCCATTTCAATCTCCGCTATTAAACCGCTAGTGTGGACAGACCATTCTCTGGTCGAGTTCAACTTTCACCTACCCACAAAAAACCCCAGGTCCTCCAACTTCATAACAAACCATAGGAGAAGCTATGCCAACTTTAAAGTTGAAACCTTTCAGGAGCATTTCATCCACCCCCTAAGCGGTGAATTAGATGCTGATGAAGCAACAGACAGACTTCAGAGCCACATAGCGGCTGCCTTGGAGCATTGCTCAAAACGCCGTTGCAATGTCAATCCTAGACGCACCGTTTCCGAAAACTGGTACGGGCCAGACCTGAAGGCTCAAAAAGGAAATGCACTGTGCTCGAGCGCATGTGGAGACTAACAAAAACTCAAGAAACGAGGGCCACCTACAAAAATGAACTATCAAAATACACCAAAGCCATCAGAAAGGCGAAAAAAGACTACTTTTCAAGTAGAATCTTAGACAATAAGGACTCCTCCAAAGAGCTTTTTAAAATTGTTAAAGAGCTCTGCAGCCCTGCCAATCTCTCGGCCAACCTAACTCCCTCCCAAACAGGCTGCGACAAAATGAACACTTTCTTTTGTGAAAAAATAGACAAGATCTATTCATCCTTCCCTAAACTTAACAACGACTGCCTGCTGGACCATGAGTCACCCTCTCCTAAAACCTACTGCTCTAGCTTTGGCCCTTACTCCGAAGAGGAAGTAGGCAAAGCTATGCTCGAAATCAAATCTGGCTCTCCCCTCGACCCTTGCCCTCATCATATCTTTCGGCAGCTCACTCCCTTGATCTGCCCCGCTGTAACCCAGATATTAAATCACTCACTAGAAACTGCAAAATTCCCATCATGCTGGAAGACCGCCACAGTCACCCCCCTGATAAAAAAAGCTGGATTAGATATCAACAACGCGGCCAACTACAGGCCTATATCCCAACTTCCCTATCTGTCGAAAGTCCTGGAGAAACTGGTCAACAGACAACTGGCCAGTTTTCTCGAAGCAAACAATCTGCTGGACATCACACAGACGGGCTTCAGGGCTAATAACAGCACTGAGACTACTCTCCTAGCAGTGCTGGACACTATCAGGATGCATGTCGATCAGGGGAAGACAGTGGCCTTGATACTGTTGGACCTCTCGGCGGCGTTCGACACCGTCCCCCACCAACTGCTTCTGGAAACCTTAGCATCCAAAGGTATCAGGGACAAAGCTTTGGGCTGGCTGCGGTCTTTCCTGTCGGACAGATCGCAGTCAGTGCACATGGGTAACTTCTCATCCCCATGCCGGAACATCAAATACGGGGTCTCACAGGGGGCCTCATTAAGCCCAACTCTATTCAATATCTTTGTATCATCCCTGGCAGGAATAGGTAGAAAGTGGGGCGTGGAAATCTGTTCCTATGCCGACGACACCCAACTTACGGTCATCCTGGACGAACAAAACAACCCCAAAGAAAGGCTCCTCAACTGTCTTACTGAGCTGGCCGAATGGATGCATCAACATTGCTTGAAACTCAATGCTGACAAATCCGAGATCCTTCTGTTCGGCAGCCATACTGAGCTGTGGAACGTCAGCTGGTGGCCAAAAGCGCTGGGCACTCCTCCAATCCCGGCACAAACTGCGAAAAACCTCGGAATAACCATAGATACTGCACTATCCATGAAGACTCATGTAGCTGCCATCTGTGGCAAAGGCTTCGGAATCCTGAAAATGCTCAAGAGAGTCTTCCCCTGGATCCCACTGGAGTGCAGAAAGATCCTGGTCCAGTCACTCTTGATGAGTAGGCTGGACTACGGTAACTCCTTGTTCGTAGGCATGGCCGAGTACCTTTTTTCCAAGCTCCAAATGTTGCAGAACGCAGCAGCCAAAGCCATTTGCATGAAAAAGAAATACGACTCGGCCAAGAGTTGTCTGCGCCACCTCCACTGGCTGCCAATGAGGCAAAGAGCCTCTTTTAAAATGATGTGCATCACTCACAGAGCACTTCACAAGACGGGCCCCCTCATCCTCAGAAATAGGATACAGTTCTATGCGCCCACTCGGAACCTCCGCTCTCAATCCCTGGCACGCGCAAAACCCTGCATGGTAAAGAAAGCCAGGATGGGCGAACGCGCGTTCTCTCATATTGCGGCCGCCAAATGGAACGAGCTACCTACAGCGCTCCGACTCACAGAAGATCACCTGACATTTAGGAAGCAGCTAAAAACCTTCCTCTTTCCTCTTCCCGAGTAATCCCCCTCTTGGCTTCCACCCATGCTACTCTCACATTAGCAAGCATAGCGCCGTGATATCCCTCCCAGGATGATTGTTAGCGCTTTATAAAAACCTAAATAAATATAGTTAGGAATTAGCATTTACAAAACCTTGAAAATACACTGAAAAAACCATAGGTTATAGACCATATATAGTTAGGAATAAGCATTTACAAAACCTTATTTTACTCACACAAAACCATTGAAATTCGCATATATAGTTAGTTGCACTAACTATATATCGCGCACCCGCAATCCACTGCTGATCATGTCACATATTACATCATTCATGACATGGTCAGTGACATCACTGATGACATCACTGATGAAACATTTCTATGGCAAAATGAAACCCCTTATTTTGTTCCTTTTCAAATTAAATGTATTAAGTGTTACCACTTTATTCCAATCAAGATGACTTCAGGTGTGCCATACTTTTGTCATAAGTAAGACTGTTAGCGTTCTAGTTGTTCTTTAGAACACTCTGGGACATTCTGGCATTGGGCTATAGTTGGGCTACATCTGCCTGATATTTGGGCTACATTTGGGCTCTTTTGTCTCTGGTGGCCATCTTGGGAGACTGCATATCAGAATTTTTTTAATGAAATATAAGAGGATTTAAGAAGTCACTCAAAATGTGCCCTAATTTTTCTTTCTTCAGCACTAATCATAATTTCTATGGCAATATGAACCCCCTCATTTTGTTCCTTTGCAAATTCAATGTTTTAAGTGTTAACACTTTATTCCAATCAAGATGACTTCAGGTGTGCCATACTTTTGTCATAAGTAAGACTGTTAGCGCTCTAGTTGTTCTTTAGAATACTCTGGGCCATTCTGTCACTGGGCTATAGTTGGGCTACATCTGGCTGATATTTGGGCTACATTTGGTTTTTTTGTCTCTGGTGGCCATCTTTGGGCTTCATTGGGCTACATTGGGCTACATTTGGGCTCTAACATATATATAGCCCAATGTAGCCCAATATATATTTTTCAAAGTTAATTTTCGTAAAAACCACTGGAGCATATATCTTGAGACATAGCAAAGGCACATCGGGCTACCAGTCCCTACAATTTTGCCAAGTTTCGTGGAAATCCATTCAGCCGTTCGAGCTAAAAGTGAGTCCAACCGCCCTATGGAAAACTCAATGTTAAAAACACGTTTTGGGACCCCCCTTTTTTCTCGGCCCCCGCTTGACGAAACCCCCCCAAATTTTCAGGGGCTGCTCAGAAACAAAATGTTCCATTTTCCTGTAATTTTCAGCCAATTCCGTCCTCAAACGCCAAAGTTATTCGACATAGAATTTTCAAAAATCCCATAGGAAAAAAATCCTAACTATATATACCTACTGGCGACCGCCAGTAGGTAATATATATATATAAATATATATATATATATATATATATATATATATATATATATATAACATTTCTATGGCAAAATGAAACCCCTTATTTTGTTCCTTTTCAAATTAAATGTATTAAGTGTTACCACTTTATTCCAATCAAGATGACTTCAGGTGTGCCATACTTTTGTCATAAGTAAGACTGTTAGCGTTCTAGTTGTTCTTTAGAACACTCTGGGACATTCTGGCATTGGGCTATAGTTGGGCTACATCTGGCTGATATTTGGGCTACATTTGGGCTCTTTTGTCTCTGGTGGCCATCTTGGGAGACTGCATATCAGAATTTTTTTAATGTAATATAAGAGGATTTGAGAAGTCACTCAAAATGTGCCCTAATTTTTCTTTCTTCAGCACTAATCATAATGTCTATGGCAATATGAACCCCCTCATTTTGTTCCTTTGCAAATTCAATGTTTTAAGTGTTAACACTTTATTCCAATCAAGATGACTTCAGGTGTGCCATACTTTTGTCATAAGTAAGACTGTTAGCGCTCTAGTTGTTCTTTAGAACACTCTGGGCCATTCTGTCACTGGGCTATAGTTGGGCTACATCTGGCTGATATTTGGGCTACATTTGTTTTTTTTTGTCTCTGGTGGCCATCTTTGGGCTACATTGGGCTTCATTGGGCTACATTGGGCTACATTTGGGCTCTAACATATATATAGCCCAATGTAGCCCAATATATATTTTTCAAAGTTAATTTTCGTAAAAACCACTGGAGCATATATCTTGAGACATAGCAAAGGCACATCGGGCTACCAGTCCCTACAATTTTGCCAAGTTTCGTGGAAATCCATTCAGCCGTTCGAGCTAAAAGTGAGTCCAACCGCCCTATGGAAAACTCAATGTTAAAAACACGTTTTGGGACCCCCCTTTTTTCTCGGCCCCCGCTTGACGAAACCCCCCCCCAATTTTCAGGGGCTGCTCAGAAACAAAATGTTCCATTTTCCTGAAATTTTCAGCCAATTCCGTCCTCAAACGCCAAAGTTATTCGACATAGAATTTTCAAAAATCCCATAGGAAAAAAATCCTAACTATATATACCTACTGGCGACCGCCAGTAGGTAATATATATATATATATTTTACACACATATGCATATAGTGAAGTTGGTAGATATAAACATAATAATATAATTTTGAGGAGTATATATATATATAGACCGAATGCAGCAACTTGCATAATTGGATTGCAGGAATGTATTAAATGTATACCTATCGGCATTACAATAGTCGTTAGTATTATACATAAGGCACTAGAACCTATGAATTGTATGATGATCATTGTATTATTTCATGCCCCTTGATTCTTACCCATGAATAGGGACAAATATGTAAATAGTATATAACCTATGGCCTTTGAATTAATTGGCTTTAGGGGAGTACATATATATGTGATGATGGATTTACCTTAGAAATACACCACTACAAAATGGCACCCATAGTTACGCTCCACTATTGGTTAATTTACTAGTCACCTCCTCTATGTTTACTTTTGTGATGTGTTTATCTGCCACTTCTTTCCCGGAGACTTCACGTGTGACCAAGACACTCATTGTGTCGAAACGCGTAGCGTGTAAACTGTAAATCAATAAATTACTTGATAAGCGGATTCCTGAGTGCGCAATTTATTGCTTTGAAGCAATCGTGTACTTTAAAAAAATTGGATTCGGCCATTGTGGTCCGCCGAATATCGTTGCGCTACCTGACTTGGGAGAAAGGATTCCAGCAGGACCCTGTTTGCCTTTTGTGATTGAAACGGAGGGATCCAGTGCCGGCCGCCAGACGCTAAGCTACATTCATGTAGCTGTGAGAAGGTCCAGTCTTTGAGGAGCCGCCGTCGCGACTCTAAAGGTGAGCCCATCCGTGTCTGCCTAAGTGCGGGGAACAAGGGAAGCAGTGGCAGGAGTGCGATTGTTTCGCTCTGATTTCCTGGCTGGGGGAGGCGGAGGGAGGTTTGCCGAGTACGAGCGGGCGGCGCAGGGTACAGAACGGGACACGGAACTATTTGTATTATAAAAACAACAGCGGTTGTTATCATGTCCGTTACGATGTACTGAGAGTCCTCATTGACACAAAAACGAAGCGGCATCAGGAACCACTTATAAAAGTGGGGGAAAATGCTTACAGACATTTGTCAAGAAATTTTTTGGGGAATGGTATAATATACCGCCGATGTTTACAGTTCCATACTACGAGTGCAGGATTGAAATAACACAGAGCAATCTGCAAGGCATAACCTGTCTCTTTACAGCATGGCGGAGGATGGAGATAGAAAACATGAGGCAGCAACACTATTTGCCAGAGCCCCAGGCAAAGGCAGCAATATCTCTAAAATGGTGACTAAACCAGAAAATGACTCATTGTATATCCAACTAAGGAAGTATGAGAGACTAGTTAAACAAGAAATCTCTCGTTGGTGGGAGGCAACATCATTGCAGGACTACGTTGATAAGGCAATGGTGCCACGTGGTCTGCGCATCTATATAACGCCTTCACGAGAGTCATCTAACCCTCAAATGCTGCAGGATTGGGCAAATAACTAGGCTATGAGTAGTAAAAATATGCTATGCATCCTTATCAAAGACGCATGGGAAGAACGCGAGGCAATTCTGAAAGAACTTAAAGAGCTGGATAAGGATTTTGACAAAAGCCCAGAACAAGAGACTATAATCAAATTTAAGGATGAACTAAAGGGTCGTCTGAAAAAATATGAGGATGACATCAAATATCGCAAACAGCGTAAACTCCACAGAGACTGTGGAGATTATGAAAGTGGACGAATACTAACTTATAGTCCAAAATATGATCATCTCTACTATCAAACGGGAACAGCTAAACAATCAGGCGGAGTCAATGCCTCTGGCGCAGCAACTCAAATAACAGAGGTGACCACTGACTCAGATACGGATGCATCAAGACAGTCTTCAAGTACATCATCGGAATTTGAAATAACTACAAGACCGGCGAATTTTTTAGAGGAGTTCAGAGTACTAAGAACAAGAAGGAAAGCGGTACCAGAACAAACTCAAGTCTTCAAGAAGAATCCAACACGAGGCAGACCAAGGGGCAGAGGAAAAGGCAGGGGAGATCAGCAAAGAGACGACTCAGGCTCCAGCAGAGGAGAAGAAGAGAAAAACAAAAACAACCCCGTGGGAAACAAAGGAAAGGGTTACAAAAACAGAAAATAATCATGGATGCAGAAACGGTAAATAAAACTGTTATTAATTTATCATCACGTACTTTATCTTTCAAAGAGAAAGAAACTCTCTGTTTGGGCATTAGTTTCTGCCCCACTGAATGCTTCAATTATGCAAATACCAGGGTGGATATTTTTAAATTTGTCAGAAAGATCAAATTGAAAAAATGGCATTTCTTTAAACAAGCAAGAAACAATGATCTCGCTGATATTGCTGATGATGTAGAGGAACTCTTTGATATGTACAACAGTGGGAACCTAAACGTACCAGACGATGATACCACTCTTGTCAATCAGAATATCGAATATAAAGTCAGTCACGATGAGATGAGAACGGATAGGGCAGCCTGCACCTCTTTTAAACCTAAATCCGTGTTCTGTCCTATCATGCCTCATGACACCATAGACACATTTCACGAGGTTGCCACTAAGGAACTGGGGAAACTGAAACACAGCAAAGAACAATGGCGTAAAAGTGACATGAATCTCTCGAGTGAGCAAAGAAAATTTCTATTTGACCTGGCAGATGATAAGAACATCATTTTGAGACCATCGGACAAGGGTGGTAACATTGTTCTGTGGGGCAAAGAATTGTATGTAACTGAGGCCCTAAGACAGCTAAACACCTCCAATTTCTATTCAAAATGTACTATGAATAACTATAATGACAGCATACTAGAAACTTGGGAAAAACTACAGGAATGGCAAAATGAGGGTCTTTTATCCTGGCAGGAGTATTGTTTCCTCAAAAAAGACTATCCGAAGTTACCCATTTTTTATTTGCTGCCCAAAGTTCATAAAGATGCTAGGGTCCCTCCGGGAAGGCCCATTATATCATCAATAGGCAGTATCAATGAATGTGTATCACAGTATGTTGATCATTTTCTAAGAGAATATGTATGTAAATTACCCTCGTACACAAGGGATACTACGGATTTTCTGAATAGGATCAATAACTTACTCTGGGTTGAGGGATCCTTCTTGATTACGATGGACGTCAGTGCCCTGTACACGATCATTGATCATGTGCAGGGTATGGAAGCAAGTCTCCATTATCTCAAACACCGAGACAACTGCTTTAGGGAACATACTTGCATGCTCATCGAAATGATGAAGATATGCCTACGCAACAATATATTTATGTTCGATGGGGTCATGCACAAGCAGATACGGGGTGTGGCTATGGGTTCGGCATTTGCTCCTAGCTTTGCGAACCTTTTCCTGGGCAAGTGGGAGGAGGAAATAATGAGCAATTCCAACTTCTCCAATGACTTAGCTAATTTAACCACGTGGATCAGATATATTGATGATCTGTTTTTAATCTGGACAGGGACAGAGGAAGATGCGGTCCGATTTATAGAGAAACTCAATATCAACAACTATAATATCAAGTTGACATACAATATCAGTCCTGAAAGAGTGGAGTTTTTAGACACTGAAATCAGTGTGGAGGATGGAAAACTTGTTTCCAACCTCCACAAGAAGGACACCGCAGGCAACAGTTTACTCCACGCCCTTAGTGCTCATCCATATCCCTTGAAATGGAGTATCCCATATGGAGAGCATCTGCGGGCGAGGAGAAACTGCAGCAGTGAAGAAGGTTTCAAAAAAGAACAAGGGACCATGCTGGATAGATTCAGAGAAAGGGGTTATCCGGAAGAGGTTTTAGAAAAAGAAGTTCTTAAAATCTCGCAAGTAGCCAGAACAGACACCCTGAAACGCAGAGACAAAAGTGAGGTCACCAACAACAAGACTCGGGTGATAACTACTTTCAATAGTAAATCCAAAAAGGTACAGAAAATATTGGTTGACAACTGGAATATTTTGAAGGCAGATAACACAGTTGGTCCTCTCCTGGATGATAGACCCCAAATCACATACAGAAGAGGGAGAAATCTACGAGATATCCTGGTGAAAGCAGATATCACTGAAAAGAGAACACATGTACAGGGCCTCAAAGGTTTTTACCCATGCGGTCATTGTAAAGCTTGCAAAGCCAGCACCATGGTCAAAACTGTTGACGTCCCTGGGAGAAGGGAACCCAGGGTTATCAAACAGTTTCGGACCTGTAATACCAACTTTGTAGTGTACGTCCTGGAGTGCCCATGCAAACTTAGGTACGTAGGGAGCACTACCTGTCTGGCCAAAAAGCGGGTACAAGAGCACCTCAGAGCCATCATACATGTAGATGAGAAATACCCTATTGCACGACATTTCCAGAAGTACCATAATTCCAATGAGTCCTTGCTACGTTACTTTATTGTAGAACAGGTTAACATAGGAAGAAGGGGTGGGAATCGCGAACTGGCCCTGAGAAAGAAGGAGTCAAAATGGATAATGGAGCTAGAGTCAAAGTTCCCTGGGGGACACAACCTCGATGAGGAACTTAGCACACACCTCTATGAAGACTAATTGGGACAATATGACAGAGTTATGCCTTACAGTGTAGAATATGCTCTTATGTGTTAATGAACTTCAAATTGTAAACCTCTTTTATAAACAAGATTTTATGAAGAGATTTTAATGGTATGTTTATTTTTGTTTTTGTAGGCTATTATTGAGGAGAAAAATTGGTTCCGTCACCTTCACTTCACGGTCCTCTGATCTCAATAATTCCTCACTGGAATGAAAGACACTTTCACTTGTATGCAAGTTTTATAATAGTAGATGTGCACTCGAATTTGGGGTTATGTAGTTGGCTACAAATGTAATATGATGAAAAAAGAGAAGTAGAACTAGAATACCAAGGTGCACATATGTGGTAGATTACGGGCACTAGACCGAATGCAGCAACTTGCATAATTGGATTGCAGGAATGTATTAAATGTATACCTATCGGCATTACAATAGTCGTTAGTATTATACATAAGGCACTAGAACCTATGAATTGTATGATGATCATTGTATTATTTCATGCCCCTTGATTCTTACCCATGAATAGGGACAAATATGTAAATAGTATATAACCTATGGCCTTTGAATTAATTGGCTTTAGGGGAGTACATATATATGTGATGAGGGATTTACCTTAGAAATACACCACTACAAAATGGCACCCATAGTTACGCTCCACTATTGGTTAATTTACTAGTCACCTCCTCTATGTTTACTTTTGTGATGTGTTTATCTGCCACTTCTTTCCCGGAGACTTCACGTGTGACCAAGACACTCATTGTGTCGAAACGCGTAGCGTGTAAACTGTAAATCAATAAATTACTTGATAAGCGGATTCCTGAGTGCGCAATTTATTGCTTTGAAGCAATCGTGTACTTTAAAAAAATTGGATTCGGCCATTGTGGTCCGCCGAATATCGTTGCGCTACCTGACTTGGGAGAAAGGATTCCAGCAGGACCCTGTTTGCCTTTTGTGATATATATATATATATAAATAAAGCACTTTATTTTTTGAATCCTCGCCTGTGGTCTGTGCCTGTTCTGTGCCTGTGCGGTGTTGCTGGTCCTCAGGATTGTGGATTATATATATATATATATATATATATATATATATATATATATATATATATATATATTCACTGAAATAACCATAGGTTTCAGGCCTTATATAGTTAGGAATTAGCATTTAAAAAACCTTTAAAATTCACTCAAAAAACTATACGTTTTAGGGGTGTTATAGTTAGCTGGACATTTCACTCATGCAAAACCATTGAAATTGCTCCTATATAGTTAGTTGTACTAACTATATTTCGCGCACCCGCAATCCACTGCTGATGATGTCACATATTACATCATTCATGACATGGTCAGTGACATCACTGATGACATCTCAAATGACATCACTGATGACATCATCCAGTGAATGTGGTTTGCTTCGTTATTTAAATATGCATTATATATATAGCAATTTGCATTGAAGAATGAGTGGATATATAAAAATAAATATTTGGATGGAGGATTTAGTAGCAGTGTAATTGACTGTTTACTTGACCAATTTATAGTGTCTCACTAAATATAGTGGATAGTGACTAAACTGTTTGAATATCTGTATCACTTTGTCAGTTGTTGTGTAAACTGGTTCTCCAGTTGGTTACTAGCTATGTGAAAGTCTGTATTAGTTATTGATTAGTTAACTGTGTATTTGTATGGGAGAGTGAATGTGTGTGTGGTTCGGTGGGGGTGGTGTGACTGCCCAAAGATGTGTGAATAGTTGATTCACTAGATATATGAAGTTAAAACTACATGTTCTAACAGTTGTTTGGGTGAGTGAATACCTTTATGGGTGTGGTGATGAGCAAATATATTTCTCAATGGTACATGTCCAACAAACTAGAAAAATAAAAGGCAGTGTATGTGTCAGTTGTTGTATATTAATAAGTATACAACTCTTTTTTCCAAAGTCAAGGAATTGGCGGGCGCACATACCACAGCTGTTGCACCTCCACTAAGCACACAACAATGCCAGGCGTTAGCTTGTTTCTTTACCGAGAAAATCGATAAAATTATCTCAGACATCAAGACACAAAATTCTGACCCTGATCCTCCCCCTCTTTCTGACCCATTTTTGCCTCAACCCACTGCCTTGGGTGAAAATTTACTGGAAGCCTGGCCGACTCTTTCATTAGAGAAACTGAAAGGAATCCTAAAAACTGTTAAATCCGGCTCCCCTAGGGACCCCATCCCTATTAAAATTATTAAAAAACTGGATGATCAGTCTTTGGAAATCATTGCCAATCTCCTAAACTCATCCCTCGATCTCGCCACTGTCCCAGCCTTATGGAAGCATGCCATGGTGACACCCCTTTTGAAAAAGCCAACTGCAAACCCAGAAATACTGGCCAATTATAGACCTATATCTCTGCTTCCAGCTTTTTCTAAATGTCTTGAGAGACACGTACACTCTACTTTAGCCACTTTTGCAGAAGAAAATTCCCTACTCCATCCTTCGCAATCTGGCTTCAGGGCTGGTTTCTCGACTGAAACCGCCCTGTTAGGTGTCACTGAACACATCAGAAAACTTCTTGACCAAGGCCAGACGGTCGCACTTGTGTTATTGGACCTAAGTGCGGCGTTCGACACCATCTCTCATGAAACGCTTATTAAAGAGCTATTTACAAATGGTGTAAGAGGAAAGGCTCTGGATTGGATCAAATCCTTCCTGGCAAATAGAACCTTTCAGATCGCTTCTGCACAAGCCGTGTCAGACACCCTACCTGCATCACATGGAGTGCCTCAGGGGTCCATCCTGAGCCCTCTGTTTTTTAATATCTATCTTAAACCTCTGGCAGAACTTGTTGAAAAGTTAGGTCTAACGCTTATGAACTATGCCGACGACACCCAAATCATTTTTTCCCTATCTGAATCTTGTCCCCACTCTCCGTCGTTACTCAAGGAAGGACTATTAAAAATATTGAACTGGATGACAACTAACCAGTTAAAACTGAACGGCGACAAGACGGAAATTCTGATTTTGGGTAAGGATCCAGTTCTCTGGAACCCTGCACATTGGCCGGACCAGATGGGCACTTTTCCTACCCCGGTGTCCCATGCTCGAAATCTGGGCTTTATATTGGACAATGCCTTATCCATGGACAAACAGGCCAGTAAAGTAACCGGCCTTTGTCTCACCATAGCCAAATGGTTGAGGAAGATCCTGTGGATGTTGCCAGTGTCAACGCAAAAGACCGTAGTCAATGCCCTTATCACATCAAGGCTTGACTACGGCAACATCCTCTATCTGGGCGCAAACAAATCTGTGATCGGACGACTACAGGTAGCGCAAAACGCTGCGGTCAGACTCCTTTGCAATATTCCGAAGAACTCTGGAGTCTCGAACCATCGTCGGAATCTTCATTGGCTCAGGATAGAGAGCAGAATCCGCTTTAAGGCCCTGAACTACATGTTCAGAATAAAAGCAGGAATAGCACCAAAATATCTCCAATCTCTTGCCTGCCTCTATACGCCCAAGAGAAACCTCCGGTCACAGACAGCAGCCTGTTTCTGCATACCTAGGTTTAAACGTGCAAGAACAGGTGGCAGATCTTTTGCCTATCTGGGACCCTCCCTGTGGAACTCGCTTCCCCCCGGTATCCGGAAGGAGGAAAACTACTGTAGGTTCAGAAAGCTTGTAAAGACCTGGCTGTATGAACAATAACCACTTAACAGTCACCTCCTTCTCTGTCCTCAATCTAGCTGTGTCTAGGCGCCGGGAAACCCTTTTTGGGTAGCTGTTGCGCCCTATAAATTGATAAAATAAAAATAAAATAATAATAATAATACATAAGACTCAATGATTGTGTGAGTGACTGTATGGATAACTTTATACTTGTAATAATGATTTTATAATTCACTAAGTATGACTTACTATCTAAATGAATAGATGAAGTTGTGTTTGTATAAGTGTGTAGCTAAGTAAATATGTAAGTATGATCCATTGTTTGCATAAGTGAGTAGGATGACTTCATATGTGAATAGGATGTGTGCTGGTGTGTAATGTCGATTTAGGTGTGTAAGTAAGTATTTTTGATAGTGTTCTATTGTTCATTGACAGCATGTATGAGTGAATCTACAGGTAAGTGATTAGATGTCTGTATACATCTATGAATCACTGAGTGGGTTTTTAGATACTTGTATTGCTGTAACAATGGATTAAAATATGATACTCTGTATTTTACAAAGAGTGATGAAAGATTTTACTAGTGTATGAAAAGGTGTATGTGATTGTCACGTGGATGATGTCATCAGTGATGTCATCAGTGATGTCATCAGTGATGTCACTGACCATGTCATGAATGATGTAATATGTGACATCATCAGCAGTGGATTGCGGGTGCGCGAAATATAGTTAGTACAACTAAATAAATAAATATAGGAAAGGCCTTAAAACTTATCTTTACTCGAACCCATAGTGCACCGGTAGCTCTGCATCTCTATTATTTGCCCAGCATTTGCACCTATGCGCAAGCGCGGAGATACTCCTTCGGGGGTCGAATCCTGCGCTATATAATAAAATAAAATAAATAAACTATATAGGAGCAATTTCAATGGTTTTGTATGAGTGAAATGTCCAGCTAACTATAACACCCCTAAAACTTATAGTTTTTTGAGTGAATTTTAAAGGTTTTTTAAATGCTAATTCCTAACTATATAAGGCCTGAAACCTATGTTTTTTTCAGTGAATTTCAAAGGTTTTTTAAATGCTAATTCCTAACTATATAAGGCCTGAAACCTATGGTTTTTTCATTGAATTTGCAAGGTTTTTTAAATGCTAATTCCTAACTATATAAGGCCTGAAACCAATGTTTTTTTCAGTGAATTTCAAAGTTTTTTTTAATGCTAATTGCTAACTATATAAGACCTGAAAGCCCACCAGGAATCTCCAGTATGCGCCAGGGGACTGCATTGCAGAGAGGTGTAATGAAGCCACGCCCCTTTTTACACCTCTCTGCAACGCAGCCCCTGTGCATGTTTGAAGAGGGGGAACTAATTCCCCTTGCATACTGAGTGCCCCTGGGTGCCAACTAGCCCACCTTGAACCTCCAGTATGCGCCAGGGGGCTGCATTGCAGAGGTGTTATGAGGCTATGCCCCTTGTTACACCTCTCTGCAACGCAGCCCCCGTGCATGTTTGAAGAGGGGGAACTAATTCCCCTTGCATACTGAGGGCCCCTGGGGGCCAACTAGCCCACCTTGAACCTCCAGTATGCGCCAGGGGGCTGCATTGCAGAGGTGTTATGAGGCTATGCCCCTTGTTACACCTCTCTGCAACGCAGCCCCCTGGCGCGTTTGCAGAGGGGGAACTAATTCCCCTTGCATACTGGGGGTCCCTGGGGGCCAACTAGTCCACCAGGAGCCTCCAGTATGCGCCAGGGGGCTGCATTGCAGAGAGGTGTAATGAGGCCACACCCTTTTTTACACCTCTCTGCAACGCAGCCCCCGTGCATGTTTGAAGAGGGGGAACTAATTCCCCTTGCATACTGGGGGTCCCTGGGGGCCAACTAGCCCACCTGGAACCTCCAGTATGCGCCAGGGGGCTGCATTGCACAGAGGTGTAATGAGGCTATGCCTCTTTTTACACCTCTCTGCAATGCAGGCCACTGGCGCGTTTGCAGAGGGGGGACTAATTCCCCTTGCATACTGGGGGTCCCTGGGTCATATCTGCCCAAACGCCGAAATTCCGAACGATTGAAAATGACTTTTCTTGAGAAACATTTGGATTATCATGTCCTATACTTTGGAATTTTTGAAAGACTGACTTTGAGGATGCTATAAATTACTCAAGTCTGCCCGAATTGTGTGGGTAAAATTGATAGCTAGTCACTTTGAATAAGAATGTACTTACGTCTCGTCTAACATTTGGAAGAAATATCTAGTTATATGACAACAGGATACTGACATAACTTGAAGGAAATAAGAACGCCCTGAAGAAGTTCTGTTGTACAGAACGAAACGCGTCAGCTGGCTGTGGTACATAAACTTAAGGAAAATAAAAGCATTTGAATATACACCAAGATTCAGCGCTTCAATAAGGACTCTAAGTGATATGATTTGATTGGACTTATTGTGCAAGTGGTGCTGTGCCAAACTTTGGAATATTCTCCACTAGTCTCTACTACTTACTCTCTACTACTCCACTACTCTCTAATACTCACTCTCTACTACTCATACTCTACTACTCTCTACTACTCTCTCTCTACTACTCACTCCCTACTACTCACTATCTACTACTCACTATCTACTACTATCTACTACTCTCTACTACTCACTCTCTACTACTCTCTACTCTCTACTCCTCTCTACTCTCTACTACTCACTCTCTACTACTCTCTCTACTACTCACTCTTTACTACTCACTATCTACTACTCTCTACTACTCACTCTCTACTACTCTCTCTCTACTACTCTCTACTACTCACTCTTTACTACTCACTCTCTACTGCTCTCTACTACTCACTCTACTACTTACTTTCTACTACTCTCTACTACTCACTCTCTACTACTCACTCTCTACTACTCTCTACTACTCACTCTACTTCAATTCAATTCAATTCACAAAGCTTTATTCGGTACATACAAGATGACCATAAAAGCACAACAGCAAATAAAAGACAGATAAAACATGATTACAATCAAGGATTAAAACATGATTCTTAAAATAACATACTCTTACGTGCCCTAATAGACTGATTTAAAAAAGTAGCAGTAAAGAAACAAATATCGGCAGTTTCCAGATTAAATAACAGACTCATTGCCTGGTTCACTGTACATACACCATGATTTAAAAACAAGGGCTTCAGGTAAGCTATCCTAAAATTCATATACAATTTACAAATCAGTAAAAAGTGCAGGGTGCTTTGTTTGGTGATGCCATCACATTGGCACGGCCCTATTGGATGTTTCTTAATACTTGGCTGGGCCACTAAGTGGTGTGCTACACCAAACCTCAGTCTTGTTAGCACAAACTTGTGGGATGGTCTTGTCACCAAACATAGATATCTGGGAAAACCTTTGTTGATTTTGTATTTACTAAAGAGCTTAACTGTGTACAGAGAATCGTTTACTGATCCCCGTTTCCCGGCCTGACGTGCCATAAAAGTTACTTTCAGCTCGGCTTTTGGGATCAAAGAAGCGGCACCCGGGTCAGTCAATACGTTTAAATTAAAAATTTCTAGGAAGCAATCAGCCACATATCTTAACCAAGGAATATTGCGATATTTATCCAAAGATAGACAATCCTCGATGACTGATCTATTTAACAACTTCTCATCCTGTAGCCAAATTGACCGCCAGATCATAAGTGGCCTCAAGGATAAGACATCAGCCAGATAGTTAATATCCAATTCCCGGTGAATCAGCTCCGTTTGGGCAGATTTTGGCAAGCATAAAAGCTTTTTTAGGAAGGAATTTTCCTCCACCTGTAACTTATGATTGCAATTATAGCCCCATAAACCTGCTCCATACGTTGCAATGCTAACACATCTGGATTGATAGATATGGAGCATATCCTTTCTACGTCTGTCCCCGACTTTTGCCGCAAATCTAAAAACACCATATGCATTTCTAGCTATTTTATTACTAATATTCATAAATTCATTTGTCCACTGTCTGTCCTTAGAAAAGGTAATACCAAGGTAACAAAATGCACCCACATCTTGCACCTTATCCCCCTCGATAAAAAAGGCCTTAGAGGTCCTACTTCTGTGCCCATATGCCATAGTATGCACTCTACTACTCTCTACTACTCACTCTCTGCTACTCTCTCTACTGCTCTCTACTACTCTCTACTACTCACTCTCTACTCTATTACTCACTCTCTTCTCTCTACCGCTCTACCTCTCTCTACTTCTTTCTCTACTAGTCTCTACCTCTCTACCTCTACCTCTCTACCTCTACCTCTCTACCTCTACACCTCTACCTCTCTACCGCTCTCTACACGCACACATATACACATATATATATGCATGTGCATTTATGTATGTGTATATAGATATATATACATACATATATAAACATATATAATCTGCAATCTGCATATCTATATAAATACAAATATAAATGCATGCATACATATACATATATGCATACATATGCATATTATTTACATGAAAGTTTTAAAAACACTAATAAAAGCAAAGCTAACAAGCATTTACAATGCAATGATCTCGGCATTATTATCGGTAGAGCTATTGGCATTGCTCATGACATTTTTTTTTTTTAAATCATAAATAAATAGCATTGTCATTTACATTGCCAATAGCTTAATCGTTAAATAAATGGCATTGTCATTTATAATGGCAATAGCTTAATCGCTCGCATATGCATGACCTATTGCATTTACACCCCCCCCCCTCGAGCCACACCCACACACAGAGCCCCCCACACAGTCATTCACATAGAGCCACCCACACACACAGAGCCACCTAAACAGAGCCACCCTCACACACAGAGCCACCCACACACACACACTCAGAGCCACCCTCACACAGACAGAGCCACCCACACATAGAGCCCCCTACAAAAAAAGCTACCCACACAGAGCCACACACACACACACACAGA
Organism: Lissotriton helveticus; assembly: GCF_964261635.1. Taxonomy (NCBI): domain Eukaryota; kingdom Metazoa; phylum Chordata; class Amphibia; order Caudata; family Salamandridae; genus Lissotriton; species Lissotriton helveticus. Next base: position 1,797,394,529 of record NC_136065.1, read on the forward strand.
TCCCCACGCACACACACACAGATCCACACACACACACACACAGATCCACACACACACACACAGATCCCCACACACACACACAGAGGATGGGCAAAGTCAGAGAGACGTTTTCATTTTCTACATTCATTCCTCTGTATTTACACCGTCTAATGTGTAAAGAAAAACCTGAAGAATAATTTTGTACATTTGATTCGACAACCAACACACAGGGCCACTGACACTATGCAACAACGGAAGATTTAATTATGTGGCAAGGTTCGCTAACTTATGCGAACAATAAAAGTCACATTATTTGGCACAACGTGGCATATACTGTGTCACTATTGTACTTTTTTGAAACTTTAACAAACACTACCTCGGCAATATTTTCCTTTCAATAGTACCAGTTTACAGCCAGAGTATAAAAATAAAAAGATGACCAGCTAACATTTGCAAAGGGTCTACATCTTTGGTACTTACTTTGAGGTACCTTTTAATGTATTTGAGCTAAAAGCAACTTTTTGGGGGTGAAATGTGCAATTCATGCAGCGATGCCTGATGATTTGGCACATGGGGTAAATAAATATTTATGCAGAAAACACTGCAAAAGCAGAAGTGCATCATTTCAGTGGCGTCGCCTGTATGTCTGCAATCAAAACGACAAAGCACCTGTTTTGAAAACTGAATGCTGGCTTTAAATTGGGCAAAAATTCATAATAAAAAAAACATCAAATATGGTCATGGTGTTGTTAAAGTCAATGAAGAGCAAACGATTGGTTTATCACAGCTTCCACGAGTCGACGAGCGTAAAGGAGACATCAACGACTCTGGCTGATGAAGCACGCGTTAAGAATGCACCCTATACACCACTATTTCGGTTTAAGTGTGAAGAGGGGACTCCTCATGTCGTGTTTGCAGCAGGATACTGACAACACAGCAGAACAGCCTCAATATTACATGTAGACGCTTTACTGCTGTATTTCTTTAACGATGTGTCTTCGTGTCATCAAGAAAACAATGCTAAAGCGGCTTTCAGAAACTTTCTGGAAAAAAAAAACGTTTTATTTTTGCATGTCTCTTACCTCTTCTTCGTGGGCCTCCCCGATGGCGGATCACTTCCTGGGAGACACAGACATGGAGACGGAGCGACTTTTGGAGGCAGGCTCGGCTCTTCCCCTGGATGCCGACCGAGAGCGGGATGTCGGTCGGCGAGTGGGTGATTTCGAGCGAGATCTGGACCTCCGAGCAGAGGAGCGGGGCCGGTGAGGCGATGGGCTCCGCGTTCTCCTGCGGGGAGATGGGCTGCCGCGCCTTCCGCGGCTCCTGCTCGGTAATCGTGAATGTCGTCCTCGACCTAAAAACAATGCATATTATCAAGGGGGTTTATCTCCGCTTTTTTGGCTTTAAAAGCCAAGAAAGCGGAGATAAAATTATCTCCCTATTACCAAGCTGTCGCTAACACCAGTTAGTGACAGCTAATAGGAGATAGCGACCATCTTGGGCCCCGCTTTGCATGTCAGTGATATTTATCACTAATGACATGCAAAGTGGGCGTGCCAAGATGTTAGCGACTGGAAACAGTCGCTAACATCGCTATCTCCTATTACCAACTTTTGGAGATATTCGCGCTAAGCGCGAATATCTCCAAAAGCTAACACCTGCCCTGAGCAGTTCTTCACCATGTTATCCAATGGGAGGTGGATAACATGGCTAAGAGCATTTGCTCGATAATGCATGAATATCGCTGACTTTTCAGCGATATTCATGCATTGCGGCCGTTTTTTATCGCATTTGCGATAAACCTTGCTAATAGCAAGGTTTATCTGCGATAAAAATCGACGATGTGCGGCGATAATTTTTGTCTCTAAACAAGTTAGAGACAAAAATTATCGCTAGTTGTTGGTAATATGCCCCAATGTACCAGCACCCTTCTTCCTGAGCGTCTGCCTGTGATCCTAACTTGAATGGTGCAGCACTTACTGCAGGTGATTGCCAGTGTTAGGCACTTAGACCAAAGACAGAATAAGAGCATCCCTCTGGTTAATCACGTACAACACCGAAATGAGTGGCACATTAACCACACTTCAAATATAGCAAACTCTCACGGTATAGCGAGCTACCCACCAGACAATGCGCTTGGCACTTCAGAGATAGAGTGCTCTCTTCCTTGTAGTCACCACAGGCTCTGTGCAGCCTCTGGCAGAGGTCCCTTGCCCTGCAACCGGATTACTCTAGGCGCCATGTAGCCTGTGCAGAGCTCGCCTGCAGTCTTTAGATATTGCAAGCTCCCTGCAGTATCATGTAGAGCTCACGTTTAATCCTGCTACCTATTGTTATTGCCAGTTCCTCCCAGAGTATCATGCTACCTGTAGTAACTGTAGCAAGCATTCAGCATCAGAAATTCTGACCCTTACAGTGTTTACAGGCTCCCTGTAGTCTATTGACAACACCCTCATCCTGCAAGGTGTACCCAATGTAAGCTCCTTGCAGCCTCCTGCAGAGCTCCTTCATCCTGCAATCTTTGGTACCTGCAGGCTCCATGAAGAATATGGAAGAGCTCTTTAATCCTGATACCAGTAGTCGTTGCTAAGTCACGTGGCCTCCATGCCTGCAGCACATGGCACTGCAGCCCTCCGATTGGGCGTGGACTCCACCACAGACCTCCCACCCGCCCCAGCCGGGACCTACTCACAACCCTGCTCTGTATGGACGCATGCAGTGGGAATCCGAGGCCGTCATTTTATTTATCTAATTAAGGGCACTGGGGTCGTGAAAAAGTGCCCCTGCAGCGCGGCGTGAACACTGATTTGTTCCCCCCAAAGTCAGCGCCGCTGGCCCGGACTGAGCGCATTATTCCAAACACCCTCGTGGTGTCCCCACCCGGACACTGGAGCCTTGCAGCAGGAACACCGGGCCGCAGGTAACGCTTCATTCATCCCAGAATACTTACAGGCAGCGCTCGGCGGACACAATTCAATAGTTTTTATTATGATCTAGAATTCCGAAGAATTCAACATAAAGTACATAAATAAAATATCATTCATTACATACAGAAATGCCAAGTAAGAATACAAGTACAATTTTATACTAAAATACCAGCAATTAAAAGAGAGGACCTTTTCCTACAGTAGACTAAACTATACACTGGGCTACGTCATATCAATGCAAAAGATCTTTTTTCAGTTAAAACACAATATGGGCTGTCAGGAGAACCTATTTTAAAAAGAGGTACACAGAAGAGTTAATCACAATCATAATAGGGTCTTATGGAAAGGGAAAAGCACTACCCCATCATAAAAAGTGCAAGTGCTCTAGGCAATTTCAGGAGGGGTGCCTACCAAAAGCTCCCCTACAAAAAGTGCAAGTGCATTGTGCAATCTCTTTAGGGCAAATGCCTCCCTCCCTCCCCTAGCAACAATATATTTGATTTAACATCGAGATATTATAAGTACTCGAGTCACTTAAATGAACAACTTCCCATTAAAACACACTATGGGCCATCAGGAATACCTGATTTTAAAAAAGGTACACAGAAGAAACAATACCAGGACACCAACCTTCATCCTTGCAATGACGCTATTAATGAAGAGCCAACATGCTGACAGGCTACTGACGGCGAAGAGCCCACTCTCTTTTACCAAAAAACGAGGGGAAATTATATAGCACACTGAAGGTATCTATACAGCACTTTACACAACAAATAATGGGACAGGCATGTAAGATACTTAAACTGCAGATATGGCGTAAAGGCAGGGGTTGACCACTTTGGAGCCGGGAAACCTGGTTTGAGTCTCTACAGGCACGCTCAACATCCTGTAATTCGGGGCAAATCCCTTCATCTCCCCGTGCCTAACAGAAAGCAAAGCGCCGCGCACAGCGGCTAGAAACCGATCTTGTGACCACAGTCGAGAAAACACCAACATTTACCGTTAATAACACGCTGATGCACTTTTTATCAAGATTTATACAAATATGACTTTTCAGGGGGAGGGAAGCCCACGCGCATATCATTTAGTAGCGCTTGTGTAAATACTATAATAGGCATTTTTCAAGCGCCTAGAAACAGATCGGGGCTGTCAGTGTTTGCCCTTCAGGCAGAAGAGCTGTTGCTAGGCAGGGTCAGAGTTCAGGTTGAGTGCATTGCCGATAAGATTGCCAGAAATGCCATTGAATGGGCACAGCTGTCGGGGTGGGGGTCTTGGAAGGGGAGAGGGGAAGCTGAAGGGGGGTACTGCACGACTGTCACTTTGTACAGAGGAGATATCATTTTTAAAGTGAAAGTTTGAAACCACTGACTTTGCATTTTCAAAAGGCACTGCCTGAGCTTATGTCTGACGAGTTCAGGCTGCAGGATTCGGTGGAGAGGCCTCGGCATAACCCTCAGGCGCTGGAGTGCGCGACAAGGCTGCTTCTAGGTTTTAGGAATGATTTCGCGCTAACTCCGCGTCTTTGACGTAAAGAGGGCAGCGTATGGGGCAGAGACAGTGCGTGTCACATTTATGGTACAATCACATTTGTTCCCGATAAATCTATATGTGGCTGTTGTTTAGGTGGTATTAAAATAAGTACCCTGGGTTAGGCAAGAACTGTGGAATAAGTCGCTAATAATTACAAGGAAGAGGTCAGTTCCAAATCTCCACTATGTGGGAAGGCAGATGCATTTCCATAAGTGGACAGCCCTGCAGGCAGCTCCAGTTGACCGTTCGATAACTCCTCTGCAGGAGGAGGTGATAGTTATTGCACCTTTTAAAATCCAGAGGGACCTCTTTGTGCAACGGGGAGGGATCTGAAATGATCGGGCTGCTCATAATGAGAGCCTGCAGGCTCTAAATAGAGCAGGGCTCTTTAATTGCACAAGCTCTCCACTTTTGTATTTGGCTTTGCCGTGCTGACCTCTGTTTATGTTTTGGAGTGTCACCGGATCTCTTTTGCACCTGTAGGAGGATCCACCGTCTTATAGTTCTGCTTGCATTCAACATCACAACATTTTAGTGCAAATTAAAGCGAAGAAATGGAATGCACTCGGGCTTGGGGCTGTTCGTGCAAGGAAGTGAACTTTCGCTGTTCTTTCGTTACACAACGCCTTGGAGTAAATTGTGAAGATTGCAGGAAGAACACAACTGTGTGCTCTGTGTTTTTGTTTCTAATTCCGCCTTTCGTTGCAAGTGTTACACAAATATTCAGTAATCATGCATTTAAGTAGAGCAGGCAGGGAGGGAAGGGATCACGTGTGGTGACTCCCCAGTGGATCACACTTGTGGTGCCTCAATATGTGTTTGGTGCACACTGCAGGCACGGACTTCACTGGTGTTGGTGCAAAGCGCGGGGATTGCGCAGAGAGGGCTCGACTGGTGACCCGAGGCCCATCTTTACGTGTCCGCTGTTATGTTTGCTCACTATGATTTTAGCACTTTGCACACATGCAGCGCCAACAGTTCAGGTTGTTTTCTTCGGCATTCAGCAGCATAGTGTTCAGTGAGACTGCTCTTAGAGCCCCGTGGGGCCGTATCCGAGGCTGATGACAGTGGGGAGACCGGCCGAGGGAGAGACCTGCAGCAGGAAGGACGGCAAGAGTGGCGGCGGGCGGCCCGGGCCCCCTGCGCTCTGCTGAGGGCTGTGGGTGGCGGCTGCCGTTTGTTTGCTCACTATGATTTTAGCACTTTGCACACATGCAGAGCCAACAGTTCAGGTTGTTTTCTTTGGCATTCAGCAGCATAGTGTGCAGTGAGACTGCTCTTAGAGCCCCGTGGGGCTGTATCCGAGGCTGATGACAGTGGGGAGACCGGCCGAGGGAGAGACCCGCAGCAGGAAGTGTAGCATCGTGCTACAAATAACCACAGACGCTGATTATGTTTTAACTAGAGCCTTTATTATATATATCCAGCTCTCATCCTGTCCCTACTCTAACTGCCCACCAGCCAGTCAGGGCCGGCTCTAGGCTCACGGAGGCCCTGAGCAGGGAGTGTAGGTAGGGGGCCCGAGGCCGCCAAATCACTGCCAGGGGCCGCAACGCAAATATGTATCTAAGGATATATATTGGCGTGGCGGCCCCTGGGGTTTGGCGGCCCTGTGCAGGTGCACAGCTTGCACATGCCTTAGGCCGGCCCTGAGCCAGTCCCGGCTCCTCCTGTTCCCCTTCCTGGCTCCGCCCTCCCAAACACTAGACTGCACAGAACAATGCTACATCTCCCCCTTTCTTAACAAAATGAAATGAACTTCTACCAAGTTCGCAATTGTCCACTCAGCCCCATGAGTCGGCAGACAGTCTGTTTGGGCCACAGGAAGGTGGCTCCATGCATGAGCTCAGACTCAGTTCTGTCCTCAAGCATCAGCAGGGTCGAATCAGTGATGGGTCCGTCTTTGGTCGATCTTCATCTCACCACAAACATCTTTGACCACAGGAGCGCGTTATTGAAAGTGTGAGACATTGTGCGTGAATGGCTTGTTCTTAGATTCCACAGTTGTTATGGTTTTCGTTCTGCTGTGTGACTACTGACGTCTTGGTGTGGCAGTGACAGTCCGTTCTCCATCGTGACACATGTCTTCCTGAGCATCCGCTTGTGCGTTCACTTCCTATACCCCTTCGGTTAAGGGCATCAATGTTCTCATGCTCACGATCCTGCATATTGGAGGATAGAGTGCTGGGTGTCTTGGTTCGGTTTTGGGACTCATGTGCAGGTTTTGTTGATCCTCTCAGTTCCCACCCGCATTCGTAAATGTTGAGCTCATTGAGCACGGAGTTATCAGGCTCTTTTGATCCTCTCTGCTCCCACTCGCGTTTGAAGATGTTGAACTCTTCGAGTATGGGAGTATGGACATGCTCCGTTCTCGTCCCTTCTTGTCTCCGCGATGTGGACCCATCTTCGCCAACACACCTTGTCTCCTTGACGGAGTGATGAGATAGTCCTTTCCCACGCCAATGTGTAGTGCCCCATATGGCCGCCTCTTTTCTGACAACTCTTGGAGTCAGCCTCGCAAACCCCGTCAGGGGTGATGGTATCCTCCTCAAGTCCGGATATGATCGCGACAGACCGGACAGGTTGCTTGGCGGGGTAATCAAATGATCCGAGACACCTACGTGCACTATGCTGTTTTGGATGAGTGAAGTAGTCTCTGAGTTGAAGGTCCGTTCAGGTGATCGGTGTGCCATGAATGTTGTCTTGAACTTGATTCTGTTGACCTCAGTGATTGTACCGACCTGTCCTCTGAATCAGAGAGATCTCTCGCTGCTTTTCTATGAGACCCTTCTTCCAAATGTGTTTGGACTGATGCACTTCTTGCACTGGTAGGCTGTGACAAACGGCTCTCAGGTTTAGAGTTGTCTGTGGGACACTTCTTGGGGTATGTGTCTCGCCCTGTCTTCCATGCTGTTTCAGTGAAATGATTGTCTGAAAGCCAAGCGTGTATTTCTTTTGTTCGATCCCAAGGTTTTTCGTTGCTGCCCTTCTCGTATGATGTCACTGGTCTCCTCCCAGTTCTCTCACTTTCGTGGGTGTCCTGAGTGTACTTGCCTCTCACTTTCTGGTGTCGGAGTGAATCACCCAGTTTTGTGATGTCTCTTTCGTCTTCTGGCTCACTGGGAGCCCTGGTGTCTGTGTCCGGGGAGTGGTATTTTCTACGATTGCATGTTTCTTCGGACTTGTCTGTGAAAGTCGGTGACCCGCAGATTGCTCGGGTGTGCTCGTGTACCGGCTCCCAGAGTTGACATGACTGGTCCGATATCCTATAGCTTGTCTTTTCATCATGCTCGTTGAGTAGGCTGACATCGGTTCCATCCCCGTGAGCTATCTCACTTGACTCTTCTTCAGAATAGCTTGTGTCAATAGCTGATTGACTCCTTGAAGTTGAGTAACTCCCCGAGGTCATGTCTGTGCGGCTGGTATGATTCTGGATCATCCCAGTCTTTTGTCTTCGCGTTGTTGACTCAGAGTGTTTTGTGTCACTTTGCCTCTCCCACTGTCTTGTCTCTAGTCTACCTTCGCCCTTCTGTTTTCTGGTTTCAGTTGCCTCTTGAATCTTATGCTCAGACCTGAGGGAGGTCTCCTTTCGCTTATCTTCTCTTCTGGTGTTGATGTGCAACTCTCTTGACAATTCTCTTGTTTCGGCTCGCTCTCCAGCTTTGGCCCTCCTGACGATTTCCTTCAACGAGAATTGCCGTTGAAGTATCTTGCGCTGTGCGTCCGGTTCTGAGCAGCTCTCAATCACCCATAGGCGGATAGCTTCCTCATTTGTGAATGTGTTGAATTGACAGTATCGTACCAACTTGTGTAACCGCGTCGCAAAGTTTGATAAGGATTCTCCTGGTTCCCGCCGTGCTGCATTGAAAGCAAAGCGTTCATGATCGACATCTTCCTTCGTGATGAAATGAGCACATAACGCCCTTTTGAGTTTCATATATGTTCCGGTATCTTTCGCTGAGAAGGTTCTGATCAGGCGTCGGCCTTCGTGGCCCACCAATTGGAGTAGTAGTAGTAGACGTTTAGTATCTCTTCGCTCTCCGATAACGTCCAGAAATGCATCCAGTGACTCCAGCCACCGGTCCCATTCCGGACCCAGACTCTGGTCGCTGGTTTGTGTCACTGGGGGTGGCACTCCAATGCAGGGGCTCGATGTATGTGTTTCTTCTCTCACCGACATGATGGTGGTATGTGCTGGCATGCCGAGGTCACGGGACTGTTTCCTCACTTTCTTCTTGTCTTCTTTTGAATTGTGGTAAGGTTTGCCGCTCCCGGGTGACTACTGTATGTAGTCAGTCTTAGGCGCGACTGTCTCGGTATGCTTCCGTGAGTTGGATTGGGGTTTCCGGAGGGCAACTGGCCACCATTCAGCTGTACCATACGTGGCTCGTGGCTCTGCGAATTCCCGCTTTCCTTGATGTTGCGTGCCGACTGCAGGTGGTCGGTGGTGCCTCCGTAATGATACGTGGCAACGTTGTCAGTGTTCTTGTGTTTCGTTCCAAGCTAATGCAGATTATCCAGTCACTCAATTGATGAGAGACGACTTCTTTTATACTTGTCTGCTCCCGCTTCTGGATCATTTGTTTTCTTGACTTCTTCCACTTTTGCAGCTATTTGTCTTCCCGTGGTGCTGAGGTTTACTTTGGTACTTGTCTTTGCTCGTGCTTGCTCGTGTTGTTAGCTCTTGTGTTTGCTCGGGCTTGTTTGTTTGACATCCCTTTGTATTGATCAATATTTGTTTACTTCTTCTTGCCAATGCGTGTTTATTTGCTCTTGTCAATGCTTGGTTTCTTAGACTGCTTCTTGTATTTGCATGTGCTTGTTTGTATGTGTTAATGTTTGTTTTGTTACAGTCACCACTGCTTGTTTATTTGCTCTCGCCAATGCTTGTTTGGTCCTTCTTGCCAATGCTTGTTTATTTGTTCTGGTCAATGCTTGTTTGTTACTGTGTGCCTGACTTCAAAATGGCCGCTCTACAACAATCAAGGGGTCTGTCCTGAGAAGTGCCTGACTCTAAGATGGCCGCCGTCACTGCAGGCACACACGAGGCTTTCTCTCTGAGTCCACCCGGTCTCCTTTCACGCTGGACTCACCGGCTGACAGCTCCAGAGGGCAGCATACGTCAAGATCGACTTTTCTCCACTTGTGGCTACTATCAGGTGAGGTTGGGGTGGGCTCCCGCCGTATCTTGCAGACTCCTGCACTTTCTTTCGCGACGGCGTGCCAAAGCTCACGCATCAGGCGTGGGATTTTTCACCGTCGGCAGGCATTCAAAACCGGACCTCCCGGCGCTCGGTCGCGCTCGTTGGAAGGTCCACGGGGACGACGTCCTCGACGCTGGGGTCACTTCTCCCTCGATCTGGGGTGCACAGCAGGGTCGGAGTGGGCTCCCGATCTCTGCACTGCCAGGACTCACTCCCAGCACACGCTTCTGGCGTGGGTCGCGCTTCGGCGCAATCGGTTTCTTTCTTCTCGAGCAGTTCAGCGCTCGAGTTCACAGTCCCTCTCAGCTCCCTCACGGTCTTTGGAGGGGCAGGGTCACCTGCTGCTGGCTTCTTCTCCCTAGGCGGCAGCTCACAATACTCGGCAGCGTTTTCTTCTACGTTGCCTGGGACAGGGTGTCTTAGTCGGGTTCTGCAGGCAGTGGGTTTGATCATCCCACCCTCGTCGCCAGTTGTAGCATCGTGCTACAAATAACCACAGACGCTGATTATGTTTTAACTAGAGCCTTTATTATATATATCCAGCTCTCATCCTGTCCCTACTCTAATTGCCCACCAGCCAGTCCCGGCTCCTCCTGTTCCCCTTCCTGACTCCGCCCTCCCAAACACTAGACTGCACAGAACAATGCTACAGGAAGGACGGCGAGAGTGGCGGCGGGCGGCCCGGGCCCCCTGCGCTCTGCTGAGGCTGTGGGCGGCGGCTGCCGTATGTTTGCTCACTATGATTTTAGCACTTTGCACACATGCAGCGCCAACAGTTCAGGTTGTTTTCTTCGGCATTCAGCAGCATAGTGTGCAGTGAGACTGCTCTTAGAGCCCCGTGGGCATGTATCCGAGGCAGATGACAGTGGGGAGACCGGCCGACGGAGAGACCCGCAGCAGGAAGGACGGCGAGAGTGGCGGCGGGCGGCCCGGGCCCCCTGCGCTCTGCTGAGGCTGTGGGCAGCGGCTGTGGGTGCAGTCACGGCTTGGGGCGGCTCCAGGTTCCCTCGCAGTCTGTGCTCCAGAGCCGGCTGAACCAACTCGGTGCCAAGGGCTCAGCATAGCGGCGAGGAGGAGCAGAATTTTGGCTGGATATTAGTCAGGGCCAGCGAGGCTGTTCCTGCAAACAAAAACAAAAATAAAAAATGGCGGCCCAAAGCTCCGAACATTTTCGGATTCGGGGGCGTGGTTTTGCTGTTTTGAGTGACGGACAACGTCACTGTCTAAAGAACAGCAAAACTTACCCCCCAAATCCGAAAAAGACGGAGCTTCTTTGGAGGGACGGCTCTCTCCTCCAATGGCTGGCCTCCATTTAGGAAGCCAGCCAATGGAGGAGAGACAGGGCAGGGAGGCGGGATCCAAAGCGCTACTAAACAACATTAATTCTCCGACCCCAGACTGCGCAAGCGCAGCCTTTAGGTCCGAGACCTAAAAAGCTAAAAAGCCACCTCATTACAAACAGAATGGCTTTAACTTAAACGAGGGCGAGATCTATTGCATTTTCAATGCTTGTTTACTTTGGTTCCATCAAGAAGGCATTCAGATGTGTCACACATTTGCCATAAATTCTGAATGTTAGCACTCTAGTTGCTCATTAGATCACTGTAGTAAAGCTACTGCTCACCAGGGAAGTCTGCTGCTAATCATACTTTCTTTTTCTATGGCAAAATGAACCCCCTCATTTTGTTCCTCTTTAAATAAATGTTTTCAGACTTACCACTTCATTCCAATCAAGATGGCTTCTGGTGTGCCATACTTTTGTCATAAGTAAGACTGTTAGAGATCTAGTTGTTCTTTAGAACACTCTGGGACATTCTGTCATTGGGCTATACTTGGGCTACATCTGGGTGATATTTGGGTTACATTTGGGCTCTTTTGTCTCTGGTGGCCATCTTGGGAGACTGCATGTCAGAATTTTTTTCTGAAATAGAAGAGCATTTGGGAAGTCACTCAAAATGTGCCCTAATTTTTCTTTCTGCAGCACTAATCATACTTTCTATGGCAAAATATACCCCCTCATTTTGTTCCTTTTTAAATTAAATGTTTTAAGAGTTACCACTTTATTCCAATCAAGATGGCTTCAGGTGTGCCATACCTTTGTATCGCTTTGTTCGTCCTAAGTGTGGCAGGGTATGCTCAGACGTGAGTCCCTTGCTCACTTGGCCACTGGATTCAAGATAGCCTGGCTGATGAGGATTATGAATCCGAAACCGGTCCCAGGATGCTTGTTTCCGGTCCATGGAAGACATGGCTTGGCAGTTCGGGCTGGACTGTTCCCATGAGGCACAGGGTCAGACTGATTTGCATATGGCCATGTCTGAAATTGGGTGGCTGAGTGGGCTAAAGAATGGTGATGGATTAAACCCAGATCAGTTGACTGGGGGTGAGTGTTTGATTTGCTCAAACGCTCCGTCCATCATCCCCTTTTGTATCGCTTTGTTCGCCCTAAGTGTGGCAGGGTATGCTCAGACGTGAGTCCCTTGCTCACTTGGCCACTGGATTCAAGATAGCCTGGCTGATGAGGATTATGAATCCGAAACCGGTCCCAGGATGCTTGTTTCCGGTTCATGGAAGACATGGCTTGGCAGTTCGGGCTGGACTGTTCCCATGAGGCACAGGGTCAGACTGATTTGCATATGGCCATGTCTAAAATGGGGTGGCTGAGTGGGCTAAAGAATGGTGATGGATTAAACCCAGATCAGTTGACAGGGGGTGAGTGTTTGATTTGCTCAAACGCTCCGTCCATCATCCCCTTTTGTATACCTTTGTAATAAGTAGGACTGTTAGCGCTCTAGTTGTTCTTTAGAACACTCTAGGAGGCTGCAGTAGAACACAAAAGAATCAACTGACAGTCTCTGTCCTTGTTGGATGTACATGTTTTACTGAGAATGTCAGACTTCATTCTCACATGACTGAGAAAGATAATGTTAATTTACAGAAAATATGCTTTCAGTTTAGCTTATAGATCCCCTTCCAAACCACTGTGGAAAAAGCATGAGATAATAGTTTTCTTTCAAACATGATTCATGATATCCCAGCAGAAGGCTTTTTCACATGGTAAAATCACCTTAGAACACACCACAATTCCTAAAATGAGTATGGTACCATCAACAAATGATTTATAATGTAACTAAAGTCCTAAAACCCTCTATTAACTACAATGCTTTTTAATGAGGTGCTATCATGTATATTGGTCCCAAGATGGCTGCCAACACTTCTTGGATGAAGTGCTGACAGCCAATCAGATCTCACGATGAGATGTGTGGTTAGGCTCCACCCAGATATATATGTGTTTTTGAAGTTAATTTTCATAAAAACCACTGAAGCAATTTCCACCAAATATAGCAAAGGCACTTCTGCATACCAGTCCCTACAATTTTGCCAAGTTTGGTGTAATTCCGTTCAGCGGTTCGGGCTGTAGCCTTGTCAGAACGTCCTATGGAAATT